>NW_009230951.1:0-17714 GCF_000690835.1 Fulmarus glacialis
GGGAATTCCGTGAGAGAAGCGGGTGGGTGCCTCGCCTCAGGCCTCGCAGCTCCCCGGCGGTACTAAAGGGTAGCCCCTGCCGCTTGCCCGGGAGTTGCAAATGTCTGGGCTAAATTTATTATTTATCCCTCTTTGTAAATTGTTCTGCCGCGGGGGTAGAATATCATGGAGGGAGGAGATGGTGTCTGGAATATTGAGACATCCATTATTATCACATTTCCATGCAATGTTGGGTTCTTTATGTAACATTATTTAACTGCCACATGAGCACTCTAAATTCTCTCACTTCCCCCCTCCCCCCTTTTGTTTTTTTTTGTGTGTATGTGTAGAAGAGTCCTTATTGACACTGGGGAGCCATCTACTCCTGAATATATTGGCTGTTTAAAGCAGGCACTGTCAGAGTTCAACATCTCAATTCAAGAAATTTTAGTGACACACTGGCATCGTGATCATGTTGGTGGAATACCTGATATCTGCAAAAACATCCCTAGCGGTAGGCCAGAGATTTTGGATATTGTTGAAAATGTTAGATACGTGGCAAGAAAAAACTTTTACTGAGTGCTTCTGTGCAAATCAGCTGGATTATTATTCTGGAATCTCCATATAAACTACGTGTCATTTCATGATACTGTTGCAGTGTGTAGAATGAGAGCAATGAATAATCTGAATATTGTAGTTGTAGTACTACAGTTTTGCTTCAATACCTGTGCATACCTTCATAGTGAATTTTTCTTATGTGTGAATAATGAGAACCTAGATTACCATCAGCAGTTTACATGGTATTAAGAGATGTGAGAAATACTTGATACTCATTCCTTTCTACATTGACAGTAATGACAAATTTACCATTATTTTCGCTTGTGTAAAAACAATAAATAGCTTAATCTCTGAAAAAGAAACATGCATAACTTTGAGGTTCCTTGCAGCAGACCATTAGTAATTGCTGACAAATTTGTAGGCCTCAGATCATGAGCGGGAACAGGGTAGGACAGTCTGCAGGTAAATTCTGATCTAAAAATGTGTATTTCACGTTGATAAACAGTAAGAGACATTTCCGCTTTAGTATCTGGGAGGAGAATAAGCAGTATGGATCACGCAGTTCTTCTTAGCATCACTGGACTTTGTCACAAGCTTTGTCACATGCTTTATCAGGTTTTGTTGCCAGGTGCTTATCTGCAAAGAAGCCTGGGCACTACTGAAAACAACGTTGGTGTCTTTGTGGTGATTTTGGTCTTGTCAACCCATGAGCATGGTTGTAAAGACTAGCAAGGGATATAAATACCTTTCTGGGTTGCTGTCTATAGCTGTTCCAGCCAAGGCATTCACAGTTCATGCACAGTTCAGAACAATAGACACTGAGGGAAGTTGCAGGTCAAAAAGCCTCCATCCAGTGTTAGGCAAATGTTGAATGGTGCTTCTGTGAATCATAATGCAGAACGTGAGCGCAGAAATCTTAATGTTGTTGTAGAACCTTGGGGGGTTTGGCTCTTGATGAGTCAAGAAGGAACATTTGTAAAGTATGGTAATTACTGACATTTCTTTATTAATTTCACTTGTGCTTTTTTGTCTTCAAAATCGCTGCTGGTACAGAGTACAGTATTCAGATTCAGTGGCTTTCACTGTTCAGTGTTTGTGGCTCTGGAATAAGATTGCTTTATAAACATAAAGTTACTGTACAGAATTTCTCATTTCTATTTAAGTATTCATACTGTGTAATAATTAATAGTACTTGTTCAAAAAGTAGGCTTCCTGTAGAATTAGCTTTGTTAGTGACAAATTCAAAACGTCATTTTCTTTGCTTTCTGTAAATAGACTCTGAATATCGCATCTGTAAGCTTCCTCGTGCCCCTCACCATGAAGAAATAATAGAAGGAGGACATAAGTATGTTTATCTTAAAGAGGGAGATGTGATACAGACAGAGGGAGCCACGCTCAGGTAAATAACAATTTCTGCAAGTTTTCTTCAGAATTCTGATACACATATGTATCCTAACTTCTAATGATTGGCAATCTATACATCTAATCTTTTCAACATTTATGCATGTAGACTTTCTATCATGATCCAGCAGGGTATGTTTATACAAAGAAATTGTTTTTATGAATGAGGATTATCAGGAATTAGCCTTTGGTTTTTGGCGTCAGCACAGAAGTTTAGAACATTTCCCTTGAAGAATGTTTTCTCCAGGAAAATCAAATAGGATTTTAAATACTTTCTAATCACTCTTAGATAAGTAGTTTATTATTAAAATTGATACTTTTGGGGAAGTTTATGGTAGTCTGGATGGATTATTTGGCATGCCTTTCTTTTTACTTTAAAAATATTTCCCAAGGAGACACTAAAACATTTAATACTTAAAATGTTAAATTTTAAACCTTTAACCTGTCAGGTTCTTGTAGGGTGCCAGTTTGGGAGGGCTTCTTCCCAGAGAGCATATTGCCTGTCTTGTTAGCATGAATGAGTCTGAAACAGAAAGCCACTCTGCCTCACACAAACACACACACACACAATAAAGAGATCTGACCATTCTGTTTCCAGAGTTCTTTCATTAACAAGGCATTACTCTTCTAAGGACAAATTTTGCTTGTTTTCCTCAGTTTAGATGTGAATTATATCCCACTTGTAGAATATGCCAGCTGGCTGATTGGAAGAAACATAAAAATAAAGGATATATTTGACAAAAAGCATTTTATTTTGTTAGTAAAAAAAAAAAACAAACAACCATGGAGAGTATTATATTGAATACTGAAGATCCATCACTATCCTAAGTGGCCCGTGTTTGGACAAAATCAATTTAGAGATAGAAAACAACTTGTTAAATTTGAATCCAAGTGAGACAAGCGTGGCACATTTTGAAGTTTGGGGCAATGCAGCCAAACTTTATCCTTGGTTAAAAGCAGGTATTCTCACCTGGTTAATTCAGTAAGCACTTTTAAGGATACTCTTAGATCCACCACTGGATTCCAAAATAACAGTATCTGCATGTTAAATTTTAGTTAGCAACCTTCAAGTTTTCAAGGTGTGCCAGGCAGTGTTGATTCTTTTTCCTTTGTTTTTCCATGTTAGTGGTTAAGCTTCCTGGTAAAGTTTTGTCAGGAACTGGAGAATACCACTTCCTACAAAGGCAACCCTTCGGTTTGATTTTTGTGTTGCCTCCACAGGGCCATGGCTCACCTGCTTTCTGCTGAACTCAGTATTCAGTAAGAGCTGGAAGTCGTTGCATCAGATGCTGCTGTGCTTCTGTCCTCCCAGCCCTGCGCTGACATGGCTGGGTGCTGTTTAGCACTGGCCTGTACACCATGCTTGGCACCACCTCTGTCAGTTCCTGATCACTGCTTTGATGCATCGGCCATTAACAAGAAGATTATGATGAATTTCAGCAGTGATGCTGGTCCGAGTTGTGTACTTTCAGTTTGAATCGGCCTCAGCATGAGGCCTTCTGCCTTTCAAAAATTGTAGTGAAAGGACACTGCAGTGCAGCTCCTTAGCAGCTCAGGTTACTATATACATATCAACTGTCCGTTCACCCTTTGCTGCATTCTAATCCAGTACTCATTCAAGCTGTGGGGTCCTAAATCCTTACCATTCAGATGTTTAATGACCTGCACATAGAACAGCTAAAGGACTATGATTCCTTGTTGTATTTGACAGTTCCGCTCCACTGTGTCATGGGGCTTTCAGGGAAAAATAAATTTCAGGAGACAGAACTTTATCTGGGTTGGGTCCAGAATTTTACAGTTAATTTCTAAAAGAATTGGCAACATCATCCTTATCGTCTTTTGCTAAGTGCAAGGTGTACGTCAAGAACTTCACACATTTCAATCTGGAAGTAACATGTCAATTTTTCTTTTTTAAAGCTTCAGAGTAAAGCCTTCTATAACACAAATTCTACATGGCTAGCCAGCTCCCTTAATGCACTTTTATTATGACGTGTCATGTAAATAAAAGCATGTTAGAGATGGTGATCTGTGTTCTCTACATGGTATAAGAAAATGGACTGGGATTAGACAAAGTGATACCCTGTTTACATCGACATTTCAGCCTTTTTTAGTCTATTTTTTTCTGGTTCTTCTTGTGGGCTACTTTGTAAGCGTATGATTTTATCACTATTTGTTTCTAGCTTCTGAAAATGAAGCATACATTCTCTATGAAAAGCTTACGGTTTTTTGCTGTTGTTCTTTAAACAGAATTTTATATACGCCTGGACACACTGATGATCATATGGCTTTACATCTAGAAGAAGAAAATGCTCTGTTTTCCGGTGACTGTATTTTAGGGGAAGGAACAACAGTAATTGAAGACCTGTATGATTACATGAAAACTTTGAAAAGGTTGTTACAAATGAAACTAGATTTAATATATCCAGGTAAGCGATTCTATTTTTAACTGCTCTGTTTTACTGTATAATTTTTAAATATTTCCTCTAAGAATTTGAGAACTCTTATTACAATCAAACACCATTACTAATGTAACAATTCAAGTTCATTACTTAATATATGTCCAGTGCTAAGCTAAGCTGACTTTATGGCATGGTAGTTTGCAAGACTTGAAAATTTTTCAGTGGTAGATATCTTTCCTTTCTGAGATTTCTCCATCTGAGGGTGAAACTTATGCTTCTGTGCCCAATGCCTACAGAGGCCAGAATCTTTCACTGTTGGAATCATATAGCAAATCTGGTTTCCTTATATTACTCTATCCACGCACCTTAATGTTGCCCTGGAAGAAAATATAATAGTTGTTCTTTTGGTCCTTTGCACCCCCACATACACTGCCAATGTGAGTAACCTAGTAATGTTTTTTGAGAGAGATATCTGTCCTTTGCAGCATAGATTAATCACAAATTCATCTTGGAAAGCTGCAGAACTGTCAAATGGTTGTCTTAGTTAATGACTTAGCTTAAGTTTGAACAAGAGCCAAGAGGCCAAACATCATGTTGTAAAAATAAGTTGCCGATTCATTCAGTCTATGACTCTGCTTTAATTTTTTTCCTCTATCTCCCCCAAACCCTGGGAATGCATTTACTTCTCATATAAACCGCGTGTCTACTTGACAAGACTGGATTTTAAGAATTCATTATGTAACTAAGGTTTAAGCTCCTCCTCATTTGCTTTTTTCAGAGATACATCTCAGGATTTTTTCTGACTTTTTCTGTTTCATGTTCTTCAACTTGTCATTCTGAGTGACTGTGTCTACATTCTCAGTTCTGTCTTCCTCCATTAACCATCTATGTTTAGCCTACATAACCAAATCTCTTTTGTGTTCATTCTTAAAATATGCTTCTTTTGAAGTGTTCTTTAAGTGCTTTAAGATCTAAGCGTAAAAATGCTATTTAAGAAAAATATCATTATAGATATTCCATGGATGTGGAGGCTGACATAGACAGAAATAGTGACTTGCTGGTAGTTATTGACTTAACTACTGGTAAAACTAAGAATATTTTAGCCTCCAGAATCTCAATCTATTGATCAATCTAATGTTCTACTTTCTTTCTTAAATACCTACGAAACAGTCTGTTCCTCTAATTGAATTTCTGCTTCTAAAACCTCATATATGCCAAATTCTATTGGGTTTATATTTCACTCTCTCCTTAATCATTATTTATCTAGATCACACATTCACCAAGGTTCAATATTTGTCCCATTTATCTGTAACTGTTTGCTACACTGTTTTAAGTATGTTCATGCTGTACTTTCAATTAGGAAGCCAGTCATATATTATGCATTTTTCAGTGATGAGTAGCTAAGTATTGAGATGGTTTGGAACTAACTTTCTTTTTTAATCCATGCATCACAAAATGTATGTACAATTGTGTGAAAGATAACTATTGCCCAACCAGAACAATTGTTTATATTATTGGTAGGTACTACAGTAAAATGGTAACTATAGCAGAAGGTAGTTTGCTTTACCAATACATTCTATATAGGCTCAGTACTTTGACTTTATTGCAGTTTTAGGTCTTCATAATTCTTGAACTTCATGCTTCAGCACTCACATTGCAGCCTCAGAATTAGATGTAAGGGAGCATGAATTTTTGTAATAAGCTGGCTGCTGGCTAGGTGTGAGTAGCTGAATTTTGCCAATCTTTCCCCTTACGTGTTTCTTTTTTAATTTAATGTGGAAATTACTTCAGGCAGAATACACATGACAGTCTATCTACAGCTAATAGTTGATGAGAATCCTTGGGACCAGAAAAGGGTGTTTTAGTCAGCAGAGGGCTCCCTATTCTGTAATAATAAATGATGTTCCTTGATAATATAGAAAAAAATGGTACTGGAGTTAGGAATCTCTGCAAGATTTCATGAGCCAATTGTTTTCTTCAATTTTATCCTTTGTGCTTTTAATTTCTCATGTGTAAAGAGAATCTATATTACTTCCCAGGGTGTTATGAGAATAAAAACTCACTGTTTCTGATCACCTGGGCTATACAGATGTCTGAAATAATATGAAGCTGTCTGATATAAAGTCTGAATTACTGGAAAGACAGTCATATTTTGAGAGATCTATTTCACATGCTCAGAAACATTTTACATTTATGCAGATACTAACTTACTTATTGGTGAAGTTAACTGTGTTGCTGTCCCTGAAAAATTATGGATGGGAAAGGTCCACATCTGGATTTAGTTCCAAGCTTTCTGAAATCATTTTAATGTATGTATATGCATACACAATGGCTACCGATATGAAATGCCTTTAACTTTGCAGAATGTGGCTTCCGTTGCAGGTACTGACATTGGTCTTGTAGTCTAAGTCAATTAAATCACTTGGAAGAGCAGAGACTGGTTTTAAGACTGCCTTGTGATTCCATGCGCAGGCCTTAATTTTGAATACTTTAATGTGACTTCTGCCATTAGAGAACACAAGAGAATGGACAGTTGCCGTTATAGACTCTGCTCTGTATATCTTAATGTGTTTTTTCTAAATTTAAACGTCACTTTTTATAAATGGTAACATATTTACTAGAGATACTGTTGTATTTGTAATTTATTTTGTAAGGAGCGATAGCTTCAGATTAAATGTGTTTGAAATCATTAAATACGTGTGCATATGACAGTATAGTTTTATATTTACATGTTACATATCTTTTATTTGTAATACTGTCTTTACACAAGGTAAGCTTCAATGTATATTTAGTAATTTCAAATCTGCTGAAGTGAGTCTGTAAGTTGAGATATGCATAAATATTTTAACTTTCTGAAGGATAGATTCCGTTGACACTTTTTTATTTCACAGATTCAAAACATGAAAAATTAGGTGCTCTTTTTCTTTAAGCGCCCTGTCCTCAGGCAAAATAAGCTCTAATTTTAAAAGCCTTAAAACTAAAAACCCATTTAGTCGGTTAACCCAAAAGTACAAGTAAAGAATATGATGATTTTTTAAAAATAGCCAGAGAACCTCAAAAGAAACTGTCTGTTTTGGATGATACCAAAAAACTTCTAAAAGAAAGCTATTTTTTACAGTAGTTTCTGTTCTACTAATTTGATAAATTACTTTACTGTTTTTTACTGCCAGTTTAGACTGGCGGAGCTGGAAGTTGCTGCTGCTACTTCAGGTGATGTATACGGGCAAAGAAACAGGAAACCTTGCTATAAAAAGCATGTGACAAATATTCATGCAAATAAATTTCTCTATAGGTGAAACATTAAGTTTAATTTCTGTGCGTGTAACTCTCGTGTCTGAAAAATATTTTCATTTCATCTGTCATTTTAGTGTATCATGGGGCAGTATTTGATTCTTCCACAAAGCTTAGTGCTTTACCAGTCAAGCCTTTTTCTAATTTGATTCAAAGACTTTTCAGTAAGTTGAACGTTTCTGATCTGCCACAATAAGTCCAGGAAAAAACACGTATGCTTTGTTTATTAACCAGCCACACATAAAATGATCCACATATAACCTTCCTTGTGCATTGCGTATTCCTGCCCTGACACGTTCAGATTGGCTCACTGATTTGTCTAATACTAAGTTTTTTGATCATACTTATGAAAATATGTTCTTAGGGGAATAAAGTACAGTGTGTGAGTGAGTTTTGAAGATCTGTCCTGGAAAATTTATTTGTCACAATTAAAGATGTTACTTCTCTCTCCTCTGTGTTTGCTGGATAGCCCCACAACAGGACAGTAGTACATGAGTCCTTTGCCTCAGCCAGTTCAAAGGTTCAAAGACCAGTATCAGTTTAAATAATCAGTATCAATATCCTTTGGGGAGTGTGAGACAGGCAGACAGAGGTGGTATAATAATCTGAATCTCATCTTTCAAATCTGTTTCGCAGTGAACTCCTTTCCTTCTTCTTTTTTTTTTAAATAGCCTAAAGTAGTCTTTCCTTACTTTCTTTATTCCATCTGAAGTATTCCCTTTCCCCATTCAGACTTTTCAGATTCTAATTCTTCCTTTTCGTCTTAATGCTTTTCAATTACAGACTGTGGTGCAGACATTCAAACTTGATTTTGGCCTATTTATATGAGGGGAAAAAAAAAAACACGACAAAAAACCCAAACCAAAAAACATGCAGAGAGTGTCTTACAATTTAACATCAAGGATACTCTGACAGGGTGGTATGTACAGGTGCTGCTCCCTTCTTAAGACTTTTAAGTCTGCTAGAGTTTACATAAGAATGATTCAGTTATTCAATAGCATACTTAATTCCTAATTTAAGTAATAGCGCTCTGGTACATGTGTTTTAATTTAGGTCATGGCCCAGTAATACGTGATGCAAATGTTAGAATCCAAAACTACATTTCTCACCGAATTGCACGTGAACAGCAAATTCTAAATGTTTTCCAGAAGAACGCTGGAAAGTCATATACATCCTCGGAGCTTGTAAAGATAGTATACAAGGTAATTGTTGATTAGAAGTTTTTAGATCAAACTAAAGAAAACTGAGATTATGTTCATAAAATTGTACGTAGCAGTTTAAGTATTTGAGTGAAGACCATGGTGGCTTTTTAAAAGGGAAAAAAAAAAATATTTCTGCTTGTTCAGAATTCATATATGACTGTGCATTTAAATTGTATTGTTTGAGCAATTCGTTGGAGTGGGGCCCAGATGATTCTTACAAACTTCTTATTTCACTATCTAGATGGTCCTAAGGACCGTTTCATAGGACCAAGCAAAAATAAAGTTGTAGTGCTTGGTTCTAAGTGAAAAGTATGAGATGACTGTTAATTTTTGATTTGTCAAGGTGTGTTTGGAGTCTCCTGGAAGATTGCTTAAAACTTCTAGTTCCTGATTTATCAGTCTGCAGGAGGGTGCAGGTGAACTGCGGTTTCACAGAAATGGATATTGCACTCAGCAGTTGAGTAGCTTGTGTGTGTCATTAGACAGGCATGAGTACTTTTTCGCTACTTCATCATTCTTCATGTAACCTCAGTAATTTGTACATGTAGTATGGAGGTTACCCCTCCTAGCAAGTAGAGATAAAAGAGATACAGCATTTGCTTCGGAGGAAGATGTCGAAGTTGCCAATTTTGAACAGGTTTGTGAACAGGTCTGTAACAGCTTCACAACTCATTTTTCACGGTTCTGCTGATCCCCGGTTTCTGAAAGAATGATTATGTCACATTGAACATTTTGCGATGCTGATGTACCGTTACCTGTGGCTGTTTAGCTCCTGCAGCTTTCCTGCCTGAACAACTACAGTTTTTAAGTATACAGCCATTCACATGTTTCTGTAAATCACAAACCACTTGTCCTGTCACTATATGATAAGAATTTTTTCGATACTACTAAAGCTTTCGTATTAAGAAAAAAAAAGTGTAATCTTTCAAAGCTTTTTAAAGATTCACAATTTATTGAGCTAGTTTTCTAGTGAATTCTCCTGCCAGACTCTTGTTATTTGGAGGAGAACGTTTTAATTTTCAAAAAGAAGGCTTTACTTTTAGGAAGATAGTGCTGGAGAGGGGGATTTTGAGAAATGTTACTGGTTTTTACCTAATGAGCATTGGAAAATTTTAAGAGACGTTTTGTCCTCCTAAAGCTGTTTTATTTTTAAATTGTTTACTCATTTACAGATACTAATTGTTAAAGGATATTTAAACCCATGCGAGTATTGTCATGGAATAGAAGTGATAGGTGTCTGTGGAGAAATGCATCTTTAAATTTGTCTTTAAAAATGCTCAGCTACACTGATAACCCAGTGCAGACCAAGCTCAGAAGAGCACAGTCTTCTTAGTGTTGGCCAAAGTTTGCATAATACAAATGGATAATGTAAAAAAAGAGCAAAGTAAACAAAAATGTGTTACTAGGCTACTAGTTTAACTGGTGTAAAATTGATGTACTCATTTCAGTTTGTTGTCATTATGTAACTAACTGAATGTTCAACCTGGCAATTCAGAAGAGGAGAATCTATGTTAATAAACCGTGAGTTCCATATATTGAAAAAATAATTGGGAGATATTTAAACAAATACAAAATGCATATTTGTATCCCCATTAGGAGATCCCTGAAAATTTACTTCTAGCAGCAGAAGTTAACCTCCTAGTCCACTTGAAGAAGTTGGAAAAAGAAGGAAAAGTGTGTAAGTTGTGGATGGAGGGGTGGAAGGAGGCTCATTTTCATTTTGATTTTCTATGTACTGTTTCTCATTATATTTTAGTGCATTGTTTCCTGGGAAAAAAAACCCTGCAATTAGTTGTCGTAGCTGTCCTTTAGACAATTTGAAGTAGGATTATATACAAGAAGTCTGTGGTTATACAGTATTTCCAGACTTTTAGAAAATATTTTATAAAATATTTGTGACACGCTTAGAGCACAGATTACTGCAATGCGTATACCTTTAAATTTTGATTTAAAACATACCATGGAATACATTTGTAATGCTAGTGTTTATACCTTTGTGTATTTTCTGAAATTCATACCTAAATATGCATGTGTGTAGCAATTTATGGGATTACATTTTACGTTTCTGCCTTTCCTAAATGTGTATTGTTGTATATATGTGTTCTAGAGATGGTTACAGTCACACAGCGTAAATTTTTACAATTTCTGGTTAGTACAGTACTTAAGTAGAGCAACTATATTTAG
Organism: Fulmarus glacialis; assembly: GCF_000690835.1. Lineage (NCBI taxonomy): Eukaryota > Metazoa > Chordata > Aves > Procellariiformes > Procellariidae > Fulmarus > Fulmarus glacialis. The sequence goes on from NW_009230951.1 coordinate 11,015, forward strand.
TTTACTGTTTTTACGTTTTGCCTTTACTTTTAGTAAACAAGGTGAAGTATTCTACTTCTGTAATAGCATGCGCATTTAGAAACGTTACTCAGCCAGAAGCTAAGGAAAATACTTCTTTCTGTACATTACATAATGGACCCAGGACTGTCTACTTACAAGTAAATAATTACACAACTATTTAAAACTGTTTCAAATTTTCAGCATTTACCAGTCTGAATTACAACATGAAATTAGTGTATTTTTTCCAAGTTAGACCTTCTGTTTATTTTAATGATAAATCAGCTACTAGGTACTAATTGTTTGAACAATTGCGACTTAATTTTTTGTAATTCAAAGAAAATAGACTAGAGTCATGTGAATACAGTTATTACTGAAGTTCAGAAAATGATGTCTTTAAGCACATTTTGTGCAGAATGCCACGGAAGCTTACCAACATGATACTTATTGCACCAGCTTTTAAATGTGATCTCAATTCTTGGTTATTAGCATACACAATTGGCCTACACATTTCTCCAGTTTGGCTCCACAAGATTCCTCTAGGGTATCAGATGCTGTTGACTATTTATCCCTTCCCTTTCACTGCCAAAGTAACTCAAGCAACAGCATTTTCTGTTTAGATGAAGTAGTGGATAAATTAACTTTCTCTTTAAAGGTAGACTTGCAGTCTTCCTCACACAAGACTGTGTATGCATCTTAAATGTCCAGGAATTAATTTGTCTGAGTAAGCTAGTGACTTTCATCTCTTAAGCCAGGTTTCTTTTTGTTGGTGTTTGTTGGTGGTTTTTTTTTTCCCAAAACACGCTTTTCATGATTAATGGACAAAAATAGCTCAGCTTTCCTCAGAAATCACCTTTGAATTTTGAAGAGACAGCGGATACAGAGCTTCAGTCAGATATCTGTTCACAAAGTAGCAACTGCTTGAAATTACTAGAAAGTTTAAATAACTAGAGGAGATACTAATCAGAAGAATTGTTGTGACTCTTCTACTCCGGTTGGAGGTCCTTGGTTCAGCTGTGTCCTCCTGCTTTCCACGAAGCACAAGAAGTGCCCTTTAAAGTTTTTTGGTTTGTTTTGCTTTTTAATCTTCAATTTGTGCTCACAGAGAAGGAGGAAAGCAATCTCATCAGAACACTGGGGTTTTTCTGTGCTGATCTCTGCAGTGTGGAAACAGTTGTTAATTTTTTAAATACAAGCTTAGACTCAGATCCATGATAAACACTTAGCATCATGTGGCCTTTGTCAGTTTTTCAGTTCAAATTAAGGACATCTGTTAAGAAAAATTGATTCTGTTGGTTCTGAGCATGTAGCATACAAATACTTGCGTGCTCATGTTACTCGTTCATTTGGTTTTGATATGATGTCCTTTCAACATAGTCTGAGTTGCAGTATTTCAAGTTTTGTTCTCACTGTAGAAGACTTGAGTTGCAGTCATAACACTGTCTGCTTAATTTTCACAAACTATTTTTCCAAAGAAACATGTTGTCAGTATCGGTAATGAATGTGACAGGCATATTACCATGTTACAAGAGAGCTACTCCATGCAAATTATGGCCATATGCTGTCTGCTGCAGTCATTAATTCACCACTTCATTTTAGGGCTTGCAGTTTATGTTGGTACATAACCTTTATAACTTAAGTTAGGAGTGATACTGCCTTTACAGATTTGCTTTTCTCACTTTAAACAAAAAAACAATGTCTTGTATATAGGAGCATGGCACAATATGCGCATGTAAGCTTTCTTCCATGTTTGGATCTAAATATCTTGGTCATTGGTTCACATTTTTAAAACACAGCTGATGAAGAGATAAAAATTATTTGACTGTTCTTAATTTAGCAGCACAGATTTTTTTTCTCTGAAGTTCGTAAATTTCAGAAAATGCAACAAGTGCTCTGCTACCTCAATTTTCTTAATATCTAGAAATTTTAGTATTCTGAACTTTAGGTTTAGAATAACTGTAGGTTTATTAAACCCTTTTTTATTAATCATTGTTTATATTGCTAGGTTAAATTGTGAAACAGTTAGTGTTTATCACCTTCCATTAAAACTCAACACTGGCCTGAAAGAAACTATTCCAATCGTTTTAATAAAAAATGACATGTACAGACATGCATATGCATGTACAGGTTGAGTTTGAGGTAGCCTAATGTTTATATATAGCATCTAAGTGTTAGTTTGTGACTAATTTGTTGGTTTTTTTTTTCTTAGCAGTACATGAGGCGTCTCCCAACTTCAGATGGAGAAACAATTTATAAGTTATGCAAGATTGCTCAAGGATTTTTTAATCTGCACAGTTGCTGCATCAAAAAATATAATGATGAGCTCAGAAGATACATTAAATAAAAACTAATTCTTCATTCTTTTTTTTAAAAAAGTGGTAACACAATTTTAAAGCAACATTACGGTCAGTTAACTAATGTTTTTCATATTCTACTTTATGGGAATTTTAAAAATAACCTGATAGGTACTGAGTTAATAAAATGGAATGAGTGTGAAGAAATGAATGTTACCTCTGTTATAAAATACCCAGCTTTATCATCGGTGGCAGAAGACAAATAGCAAGGTCTTATAAACTTTATATTACAATATTTTAAAGTAATATTATAAACTTAATAAATCAGATATATAAAAAATCTCTAGTAAAAAGAATAGAAAAGATGTTATTCTAAACCTGTTTTCATTTGCTTGTGCTTTTCAAAAAGTGATTTTCTAGTAAGTTATCTGTACATTCTAAAAACCAAGTTATTTTCATTAACAGATGTAAGTACTGGGGTTAGTATTCCTTTTCTAATTTAGCTGGCTGTGGACGTCTTTGCTGGTTGCTCACTACAATAGTTTTTAACAAATGCAGAAAGTCATTCCAGACTTCTGTGTTTTCTGGTGGAAACACCATTTCTATGGAATTTATTCAAAGGACTCATTAATTTTAACTAATGAATGTCAAAAAATGCACAGAGTTGGAGCAGACTTAAATCCTTATCTTATAAGATTCTGCAAGAATGTGATTAAAAAGCTGTATAAATTGAGGTATATATTACACACCATATGAAGTTAAGTTTGTCTGTCACTTTATAACTAACAAGCTTCAAGTTTTGCTGTTAAATCCATTTAAACTACAAATATTTTAAGGTTGTATTTGATTGTAAGATACTGTATAGTGTATTAAAGTACAATGTTTGAAGATTAATTTAAACTGCAAATTCAGTTCTCTGTGTAGGTTAAACTTTCAGAATAGTGTATAAATATTTGCATTACTTTGTGTATTCAAAGTGTGTGAAGTTTTTATGATTTATGCATGTCTTCTAAAGCTGGCTTAACCTTAAAAAAAAAAAATCAGATATGAGATGTTTGAAAGTACCAAAGACAAATATATGTCCTCGAAAATCCTTGCAAACCTTTCACTGTTCAATCTGGTACCTTCATTTGTGAAATATGCATATGATATTTAAGGCATGTCTTAATAATTATCATTATTTTATGAAGTTGATGGGGTTTGTTCTGATCAGCTGAGCCAAATCCAATACAAAAATACTCCCAGGAACAGCAATCCAAAACTGAAATCATATTCTGAAATAGTAACCAGACCCCTGAAGAGGGGAAATAATAACTTTCTGCTCTATAAAATGATGCTTTTTGCAAACTTCATTGATGTGGTTTTTGGCCACATCATGGCTCTTGCTTACTTTTAACTTTCTGTGTAGTGCCATTTTGGGCTCTTTTTCAGGTCTCCTAGTTTTTCTTCCTTTTATATTTTCTGTTAACTTGCATTTTTCCATTTCAGCCACTTCTTTTTTCCCCTCCTCCTACAAACCTTATTTTTTTCAATCCTTTTGGATTGTTTCTCTCTTCATAATTACTCAGAAGCTTTCACAGGGACTTCTTGCCATTAATAATTATTGCTTTCCTGTAGCTTTTTTATGAATTTATAGTTACCTTTTCCATTGTTAGGAATAAAAAGGTAATTACCACTGTTTTCTTTTTTAAAAACTTAATTCACATGCTCTGAATGATGTCACTTTGCTGCAGGAAAACATATCAGTGAAATGGCACAATTTTCTGTCATGAGGCCTGAGAACATCAGCCAGCAGGAAACTGGTATGAAGAGGTGATCTCTCATTAACTTTCTGAGCTAAAGAAGAAATCTACCGGCAGGCAAAATGTCACTGAACCATTTTCTTCTGTTTTACTATACTTCATTTTTAAATAGACAAAAATGGCTTTAGAATTCAGTTAAAGTATCATTGGAATTTGCAGGCAGTGAAGAAAGCCAGAGGATACAAATTGGAGAATTCCATGTTCCGTGCTGTGCTGCAGCAAATGCCTGACATTCTCAAAAAATGAGGGAAGTTGCAGTTTAACCAGACTTGTCATTAATGGTTGTGTATGGTGGCTCTCAAATATTAAAAGCAGAGATTGCACTGTTACTAAGATGTATATACAATAAAAGATACTTATATCAGCTGTGACATGTTGTAAAAGTCTTAAGACTCCTTATTGATTATGAGATTATGAGTCAGAAGGAGTGTTTGTTTATTTAAAAATAGAAAGGTAATGTAAACTATATGCCATGTATGTATAGAAAAGGGGATTAGCCTATTTACCTCCCTTGTATTGAATACATTCATCTGTGCAGAATGCATTAAAAGTTAAAAATAAAAACAGGAGAAGGGGCAATTTCTGTCTCTTCAAACTAGAAGGGCAAATGTCATTTGATGCGTTAACTTTCTAAACAGCTGAGGCCAGAAGCTGGAAGAAGCATAAATTGCGTTTCCAGCCTTCCTGCCAGCTAATTTTAAGATCCTGTACTGAGAGGCAGCATCATTTATCAGGTTTAAGACCCAGGAAAGAAGTTTGATGGTAGTTATAACCTTTTTGGGGTTTTCTATTCTGTTTCTTACTAACTTGCTTATTTACATTTGGTTTAAAATTTTATTCTTGGTTACATCTTTAAGGATGTTTGATGACAAGTGAATTCAGGAAAGGTTCCCAAGTAGGAAGAGCATTGTTCTGTTTATTTCTGTTACTGGGGGTGCAGTAATACGCTTACTACCAACTACTCTACAGTCTTGCCACCTGAAATGGCGTATTGAGTTTGCATGGCAAGGTTTTGGTAGCGGGGAGGCTACAGGGGTGGCTTCTGTGAGAAGGTGCCAGAAGCTTCCCCCATTTCAGACTGTCTAAATGATGTGATCATTCTGAGGCGTAGTATTTCAAAATATGGGCATCTGGAAAGAAACCTGGCATAGACCAGCAAGAAGCAGACTGAGGGCTGGCAGTCTTAGGTGTTTTAGATCATCCCACTTTGCCTAAAGGGACATAAGGAACACTATGTGGCAGAAGAGGGAACTCCAATAAAAGGACCTGTTCAGATGACGCAACAGGTTGCCTTGTTTTCTCTTTCAGTATAGCAGTTTACACCATATCATCAGGACAAACACAAACCCAAGTTGAAACCAAGGAGGTCTGTGCCTGTATGAGAGGACTCCTCGCCAGACACCCGAGGCGCTTGCTGATTATAGCTTGAGAAAAGGATGTCTTGTCCCAGTTAAGTCCTGCTTGTTATGTTCTGTGGAGATGAGATGACCTGATTTCTTTTGAGGCTGAGGTGGGAAATAGATGCAAGACTACACTGAAAAAAGGATTCTAATTTTTATCCCAACCCAATTTACTTCACAGGTGCAGTATGTTACATCCATGACTACATGGTGTGCAATTGGGGATACACTTTCATATTATTACTGTTGAAATAATGCTATTCTTATTTAGAGTTACAAAATACTTCATCCCCTGTGCCCAGGGGACTGAAATATGAATGCTTGTTCTGTTTAAACTTCTCTATTTAAAAAAAAAGTCTCCAACTGTGAAGGGAAAAATTTCTGTAGCCTTTTCTGTATTTTTAAGTACCCCAGATCATCTCCAGATACCAAGTATCCCTGTCTCCTGACTTAATAAATTCATACAAAACCTCTGAGCAGCTGATGAAGGTGTTTCACAGTTGAAAAACCTGGTCATGCATTAAGCAGTCTGCTCCACGAGTCACTTCCATATAGTAGGAAGAAACCAACCTATTAAAAACAGTTCATACAATGTATTTGGTGCATGCTCTCCATTCTGGCAAGGTAAAGCCGTACCGAATAGTTGCATCTTAACCTCTTACCCTGTATTTGTTAGCTGCTGGCAGCAAAAGCCGTTCTGACAATGCTAAACCTCAGCCATAAATTACTCCTTTCTTGATCTTTCTTCTCCATATATCCATTGGGAGTATCTGTCAGCCAGAAGCTTTAATAAACAAAAGTTGCATGAATTTTGGGGGCGGTTGAAGGACAGCTCAATTCGGCTTGGATTTCTGCATCAGTGTTGATTTCTCAGACCTCTTCATTCATCTGTTTTAACCTGGTAACAGCCTTCTGTGATTGGGCTGGTTTTTTAATCCACGTCTAGCCTCCCTTCTAATGTCTCTTCCTTCTTCTCCTCAATCCCTTCAGTGGCAGGGAAGAATACTGAAAGGAACAGGAAAACACACCTGGTCAACACGTGGCTCAGGGGCTGGTGCCATCGGTGGAATTTTGGCTTCTTTGATCATGGGGAGGGTTACACAGCACTGGGCCTGCTGGCAACAGACTGAGTTCAACTGTCTCACAGGGGTAAAAGGATTCTCACTCACGAGTTGGCAGAGCTCATTGAGAGGGCTTTAAACTAGGT
>NW_009230952.1:0-4553 GCF_000690835.1 Fulmarus glacialis
ATTCCTCATCCACTGGACAGTCCACCCATAAATCCCTATCTCTCCAGCTTAGAGAGAAGGATGTTGTGGGGGACTGTGTCAAAGGCCTTGCAGAGGTCCAGATAGACGACAACTGTAGCTCTTCCCATGTCCACTGATGTAGTCACTCCATCATAGAAGGCCACTAGGTTGGTCAGGCAGGCCTTGCCCTTGGTGAAGCCATGCTGGCTGTCTCGAATCACCTCCCTGTCCTCCCTGTGCCTCAGCATAGCTTCCAGGAGGATCTGTTCTATGATATTCCCAGGCACACAGGTGATACTGACTGGTGGAGGAAGAGAAAGCCTTGACATCAACTTATAACATTGTCTCCAATATGAAATGAAGTCTCCCAGGGAGGTCTCTGTTTCCCAGGGAGAACAACACAGCTGGATAGCAGCTTAGCAACTTCATCCGCCAGTTCCTTCAGGACCCATGGATGGATCTCATCGGGTTATGCACCTGTCCTCTACCTGGCGGTAGCACCTGCTTCATTTGCTAATCAAAACATGCATTAGTACAGAAGCAAGAAGCAGTACAACGAGCCGCCCACAACTGACCCAGTAAGATTTACTACTCACAGTAAAGGCAGCGAAGCACCTTTCAGACTTACCTCAGAGACAATTGATGTGAAGCTGCTGCTGAAGTGTACGTGCTTATGCACCTCGCTGCCATTGGCGGTCAGAAGCCATTCCCCAAAAGCTCTCTGCTCACTCACTGACTGGTTGCTATGGCTCTGATTAGCTGCGAGCTCTTGGAGATCCCAGTGGTAGGGAGGGGTTGCGCCCACCAACGCGATGAGGATGGCTTCAGTGGCCACATAGAGCTGGCATGAAAGACGAAAAACATCAGAGATGCTAAACATACATCCGAGCAATGTTTCCTCTGCGGTGGGATCAAATCAGTATTAAAAAATATTCCTATTTTATATTCGCCTTCTACTACAAGATGCCATGTATAGCCCCCATCTACCAAATATCATACACTAAAGAACCACAACTTCAACACGGTGGTTCTTTCACTTTTTATCTGTTGATTATTTGAAAGAAAAGAAGTTCCCCTCCTGACACTCTTCCCTCAGTCAGAGGCCCCCCAACTCCCACATATAGCAAGTGCGCCTGCTGGATGCATGAAAAGTTGTTAGTAGTACTAAGGAGACAAAATAAAACTATTCTTTAACGCAAGTATATTACTCTAGTATATCCTCTCCCTCCACCTGTGTTGTTTATTCCTGTAATTTGATATCTGGAATAGACCTCCTCCTGACTGTTTCATATCTAATCTTTCTCAGTTTTACCAAAATTAACTCTTTCCTATTTTTTAATCTTCTGTGAACCTGTTTTACTCTTAAAAAAGAGGCACACATATGAACATACATATGCATTTTTTATATATCTACACATTTATACACACACACAAAGTCTAAATACAGTGATTACCAGCTGGCTTTATTTAGGAAAGAATAAATAAAACTGCTGGAAACCCAGACGTTTCAAGCCTGATCTAGAGCTGGGTTGCTCAGAAGAACATTCTAGAGCTGCTTGCTCAGAAGAACATTCACAGGCCACTGTTTTAACAGTCTACATTGCAACTCATCTTACAACCCAGTGTTTTTAGACCTGTTTGAACATAGAAGTGCCATGAGTTTTGCAACAGAAGACAGATGATAAAGTCTTCTGAAACAAAAGCAGCTGCTGGTAACAACACAAAGACCCCCCACTCTCCAAATGAAACTGCCTCTTGTCTCAAGCCCTCACTGAGGAACAGTAACTCAGCACATTAGCTCCTGACAAAAAAAAAAAAAAAAAAAAAAAAAAGATACTCTTGCTCTTGCTTCTCCTGCCTACTTCCTCCATAAAAAAAACCTCATCCATGCCACTCCATTCCTCAAACGGCGCTTCAGAGGCTCCTGAATACAGTCCTTGCTCTGCTGCCAGCATCTCCTCCGTATGTTCTTGGGGAGAATGTACCCGCAGGAAGTGTGTTCTCTCAGAAGGCTGCTACACAAATAATTCTCAAAACAGGGAAGACCATAAATAGCATAAAAAAAGAAGTCTGAGGACCTCTGAATTCTGATGCAAGCAACACCAGGTAATCCTATTCTGTTCTCCACAACAGCTGAGCAGTCAGAGTTACACGCAGATCTAAATTAGAATTACTACTAAATTACTACTAAATTAACACAGAGACCCCCAAGTTACTACCTGAAAGCATTTTCTTTCCATCGACTCCTTTTTGCATTCTACATGATAAACTGCTACTGTAGTGGCAGGAGGTAAATAAATATTTCAAAAAATCATTCTCTTTCCATTTTTTAATATAAAATTATTGAATATCAAAAGGAATTTGGAAGAAAAACCACAATCTCATTTAATTATGTTATTATTTAAGCTAAAGAACAACTTCTAGATAGACAACGATGAAAAGTAAAAGACCTCATCTGCGAAAGAAGGCAATGACTAAGATTACATGGGGAAAGAGGTGTTAAAAAGCTCAGTGGCCATGTTGCTAGATTATATACTCTCAAGAACAGTTTGAAATTACTGAGAAATGAGAATTACAGATCATGATCCGTAGTGCATCTCTGTACTCTGACTCGCTCAGACAATTCTGTGTCAGGACTAAGTGATAACATCCTTGCTTTTGTCTTGTGAAATAATAAACATATTTTTGAAGTACTTCAGGAAATGAAATCCTCAAGGCATTTGGTTTAGAGAAAGAAAGCATAGCGCTTTCATTTTTGCTCCAGGTGAAACCCACCCTGGCTACAGAAAACGAAATAAAAAAAGTGATTACAGGCACACAAAGAAACACTACAGATATTTTTTCAACAAAAAAATTCACCCTTAAGCATCCTAGTGGCTGCAGCAAGCAAGGATATAACAAAGAGATAAACACTTTCAAATGATCTGTTGAATCAGAAAAATGTATGAAGATGGAGATATGTTTTGACATAATCAAATAGTATTGTTCTGATAACGTCTATTGACATTATCAATATATTGTTCTATATAACTGGAGTCACTGCTGTCACAAGACTGTTTTTCCTGGTGATCATCTGCCTTGTACTTTGGGTAACAGATATGGTAAACCTTCTTCACTTCATTGCAAAACCAAAACAGAACCAAAACCCACAAAACACCCCCCAAAATTCATTTACACTTCTGAAGACCAGAAATGTTTTCTAGAAGTGGTCTTAAACATGACAAAGTAAACTCCAAACTTAAAGAAATTCAGAATACAGTTTTTAACATTCAAATAAAAGGCAGGGGTTTCTGTTAATGAATCTGGAGATTCCCCCCTTAAGAATTCTAAATGCTTACACTTAGCAATAACATAGTTGTATAGACTGGTGATCAATATAAAATGCTATCAAATCAGAATAGAAATATTATATAACAACTTTATAAGGTATAAAATGGCTACATTATATGCACTGTGGCAAACAACAAAGCCTTTCATTTTTCATTTGTTCTATAACCCATAGAGTAGAAGTCAAGTCAAATTTATGTCATTTAATGTTTACCTTCTATTCATAAAACATTTTAATTGGCTCTACCTGGATGTTAACAGTTCCCCACCAAATTCCCTGCACTGATCTGTATTAATCAAGATGAATACCAAGCACAGGGGGAGGAGGCAGCAGCTCATAGTCACTGATGATGAAATGCTGAGAGTTTTGTTAGTTTGGTTTAAGTTTCTCCTGTTTATATTCTCTGTAGGTTAAAATTTTATAGTTATCTAGATTAGAAGTCCATAGTGTAAGGAGATCTAATAAAAGGCAACATCCTAATAACCTGTAAACTTTCACTTTCTCTGCTAAGGAGAAGGAATTTTAGTTAGCCATTTACCTATTTCATTAACAGGTTTTGAAATTAACTTAAAATTAACATTTTAAAATTAATATTAATAGAAATGCCTGGAATGTCTTGACCAGCTTTCCTGGTGTTAATTTTCATAATAAATTACTTCCAAGAAAAATGTAGAATCTCTAATAAGACTAGCAAGGGAGGGGGATGAAGAACTTAGATAGTTTCATTTGTGTATAATGACAATACACACACAAAAATAATTTAAGAAACTCTTTTAGACCTCATAATTTACCCATTATGAAGCACAAATGATAAACAAAAGCAAGACTTAAATTCTACTAAGAAGTGCTTTCAACCTTTTTAATAAGCTCATTAGCAATTCACAACCAGCCTGGTCATTCTAGACAAGTATCAGCTGAAGCATTCACTGCTGAACAAAATAAGGAGTAAGCCACTAACTTCTGACCTTTCAAATACAGAAACATTAAAACTGTACCTTGAGGGAAGACAGAAATTAAGGGAGGACAATGAATGACCTTGCTCTGGTAGAAGCCTACAATGAAGAGATGGTTATATTTTAGGATTAGTGTAATTTCTCCTGAACCTGTGACAAGCAGCTGAAAAGCTGGAGGGCCACCTTATTTTTGAAAGTCCGATGATCTCATCTGCTCTGAGTTATTTCAAAAGGGTGATTTGCCTTTAAATCCACATGATTTCCACCCCCCC
>NW_009230952.1:4584-7441 GCF_000690835.1 Fulmarus glacialis
CCCAATAACTCTTTTGTGTAGAAAAGCCCTAAAACATCTTTCTGCTGCCAAATTATCTGCTGCTGACAATACGCTCTTCTACCAAAGTATCTTTCCCCTCTTGGTAGCACAGTAAGAAAGAGAAAAGCGTAAGACAGAAGTAAAGGCTACGTTGTAGTTACAAAGCAAAGAATCACGATGTGCAGAAGAACACGATGTAATCTCTCAGACACTTAACAACCCCAACCCCACTCTGATAGGAAATACTCCCCATGAAGAATGTAACCACCATTGATTATTACCTGTGCAACGATGCAGTTGACATGTTTTGAAAGAACTTAGGGTTCCTGTAGAGAAACTGAAAAAACTTACCCAATTTAAAGTTTTTCAACCTTAAAATGTAGGCCTCCAGAATCCACAGAAAAAGTCCAAAGTCTGTCCAAACGCATACATAACTTTATTCCAGAAATTCTTCAACATCTACATTGAAATCTAACACTATATAGAAAACTACAACTCACAGAGCCTCATTTCCTACAGGTTTGTGGAAAATGTCCCCTTAGCTTCCCCTTCTTCTCTGTTCCAAACATCCAAACACACACCTCAACTCTGTTTCAGGCTCAGTATCATTTTGGTGGGCAATGGCAGCAGTAGGGGTTTGGTGCTCCTTCCGCTCAGACTGCCAGCCAGCAGATATGCCAATTAGACAGGTGACTGCTGCCACCAAACAGCACACGCACAGGCAAGGCCTACTTTACTTCCCATCAGCACAGGCAAACATTTGAGTCTCAAGAGCAAATAATTTCATTGTACAAGTTTTCTGTAAAGGTAGTCCAAATAGCAGCCAACTCCTGCGTACCTACCTTTGCCTGACAGGGCCATGGGAACACCTGTATGCTACCTAGCACAGAAACATTAAAAATGACCATAAATAACATTTTTTTCTTCAAAATAACATAGGAGGTACAGGCAACGCACATGATACTAAGGAGACCTGGAATTTGCTAGAGACCTAGAATGGAGAACCAGGTGCTACAATGCTTCTGGCACATTACAAAGCACACCACCCTGAAAAAAACCTCACAGCCTTGCCCTACAAAGCATCAAGTTCATTGACAGAAATTAACAGAAGTTTAGTGTTAAACTATATGTTCAAACAGTTAACACAGCAGCCGACTGCATGCTGGCAGACTGAAAACATGAGTCCAGAACTGCTTCAGGCAGTATAGCCTAAAGCATTTGCATTTTTGTAGTATGCTGGACTACGTGCAAGAACACTTAAGAAAGGCAAACATACATATCTAGCATGGACTCATATACTGCATCTCAAAGGGCTGGGATAGGACTTGCCACTGCTACGACTGGATCACCCTGTGCAAGGGAAATAAAGTCGCCCTCACATCATAGGTTGACAGGCCTCTGAACATGAATAAGGAAGTTGGAAGTATTATTTTTTCTGCCTTTAAAAACAAAAGGCAGAAAGAAATCTTAGGTGCCTTATTAAAATATCTACACGTAAACTTCCAGTTCCTCTCTGCCAAAAATGCTCACATACTGGTAAGTTAGAGAACCAAGCCAATAAACAAGAATGAGAATTACGAAAAGCACTATAAATACTACTTCTGCTTGAACAGGAATATTCAAGAAAGTTAAATTACATTAATGTGCAATCAAGTGTCAAGACTCATCAGTTGAACACCAGCTATACAGTTTCATTAATACCATGTCAGAAGTGCCACTTCACTCTCCCATGTAAAGAAGGACTTATAGGAGAACAAAGCAAAAGAAGTGCCAGAAGTTCCTATTCCAGTTTATTGAATATACTACAAACCAGCCCAGGACTAATCCGTCTCAATAGCATTATAGGATAACATGAAGAAAAAGTCAGCAACTGCTGGTAAAAAAAAAAAAAAAGCAGGAATTGTGGGCTGACAAGTATCAGGCAGAGTTTAGTCCTGCTTCCACAAGCATGATTATTCTTTTGTCTGCATTTCATCTTTGTCTCTCTTTCTCTCCGTATCTTCCAGCCTGCTTTGACTATCAACATAACTGAGTAACAGCCAGTATCGTAAAAGATCAAAGTTCTCACCTTAGCATGCTGCTTTGGGACCCTGCCAAAGAATATTGGGTGAGCATCTAGGTCCCACAGAGGGAGTTCTGCTAAGACTGTGAGAAGAGCACATTATTGACTGTGCCTGGACTTCCTTGCTACCAAATAACTAAAGCATTTAACTTGGTAAAAAGATGCAATAAAAGCATACACTGATTACTTCAGAAATTTCTGCTATTTAAGTATCCAGACTAAAAGACATTGCTGACATTTGTATAAGCTGCTTTCATTCATTTATTCATTTTAAGGACTTGCCTGAGGATAAGCAATTGGATCTACTCGTGTTTTGTTGGTTGCTTGTTTTTGGTTTGGTTTGGGTTTTTTTGTTTTGTTTTGTGGGTTTTTTTTTTTGTTTTGGGGGGTTTTTTTTTGTTTGTTTGTTGTTTTGGGGTTTTTTTTAAAGTAAAAAACCTCTTGGGTTTACTGCTATTTCAGAGCAACACGATGCTCCAGAACTGAAAGAACATTTTTTTCCAATTTTGTGGTGGAACTTGCTAAACCAGTGATCTTCAACTTACAGCCTACAGGCCTCAGAAGTCCCTGAATTACTTCTTAAAGTTCTGGGAAAAATAATTACGAAACACAAAGCTGTCAGCAGCCTTAAATTTACTGTTCAAGGATTTAACATCTTCAGTGGGAAGTCTGTAGGGGGTCTGCAAATTGAAAGAGATTGAAGAGCTCTGGTCTTTCTCTATATATTTTTAAGACACCAATAACTGAACAGCATACCACAAACACAAAGCTGGAATAAGCTATTGTGGTGGTTTA
>NW_009230953.1:0-39118 GCF_000690835.1 Fulmarus glacialis
CCTCAGGTGTGTCAACCGCTCTCTGTAATAGCAGCACTGGAACTAAAATAACCTTCGGGAAAAGATGTAGCAGCGATTGCCAGAATTCCTAAATTCTTTGTAAAGCAGTAACAACACTTGAAATGTTCAAACAGTTTTTCAGTCAATGGGTGGCCTTGTGCTGGGAACCCATTTTAGCTTGATAGGTTGATACAATATCAGAAGAGTGCGGGAATGAAGATGAGGCAAAGAGGGAATTGTTCGTTATAAAATGCTTCTGATAAGTATTTTTAAATGGACTTGTGGGGAGCATTCTCAGCACCTCATCAGCACCAGCATTGAGACTAGCCAGAAAAGAACCTTAATAATTGTAAGATACTTTTGTTTTCCCTGAAAATCTTCAGGGAGCTCTGCTAACCACCACTCACGAGCTGACTTCTCACAAATGTGTAAATTAAGTAGGTTCAAGAAGAGATTTGGTTTTATTTTGCCTAATGCGCAAACACACATACACCAGCGTATCTACAAGTCTTAGGCTTATACATGTTTAAATTTAATAAAGCCAGATCAATTCCTGTTGTAGTCCTTCCCCATTCATTCCCCACTCTGTCTACAATTTACACGGTACATTTCTTCTTCTTTTTTTAAGACTGAGTCATTGGCAAAATCCTAAACTTACTGAAGTCAAGAGAAGATTTGTTATCAGCATCCATAGGATGTCACTCCTATTTTTCTAAGCCTCCTGCAAAAAGCTAGACGGTTTTGGGAAATGGAAATAATACTAAGTACAGAGAATTAGAAAAGAGCATCCTGAGTTAACCGAAAGCTCATGTTCTTGCTTATGCCGTCAAACACAAATCATCATCAGGGGGCACTAAAGAGCTGTCAATAGCAAAGTTACTTCGAGGCAAGGTTTATGGGGAGAGGTAATTATCTTTTTTTAGATCACCAAATATTTTGACTGAGATCTGAGATAGTCTGATTTCAAAATGTCTTCAAACTATGAGGAAGCTGAAGTTTTCCATGTGCCTTCAAGACCCTCTTCTAAAAGCTGGGCCTATAAAATATTTGGTTTGGAAAGCTGAGAAGGGGTTTGTGAAAGGTAGACAAGCCCTTTTAATGATGAATTTCAAATACTTCCTGTTTTAAAAAATATTCTGTGTGGGAGACTAGAGATATCACCAGGCCTTACAACACCTGGCAGCACAAACGGAAAATGAATGAATGAAATGCAAATTGGACATCTTGACTAGTAAAGATGGACCATTTCCTTCGAAAGACTGGGTTGTGGATGGAGTGCCAAAGCTGGTGCAGTTGGATTCAGCAGAGTCAACCCTGACAAATTGTAAAGAAAATCCCCTATCTCGTAGACAAAGCAGAGGATTTTCAAAATTAAAATGGGTCGTTTCACAAGCGGCTTGTGAGCGTTCCTGTGGGACTGTGCTGCTAACAGATGTCCTCAAAATTGTTCTCGCAGGCCCCCTTGAAATGGAATGCACATATGGCACAAACTGCAACCAGACACTCTCAGCGCAGCGCAGGCTGATCACTAATTTTGCATTCCCGGTTTAAATCTGAGCAACTGACTCAATGGAGCAAGGTCACTTGACATCTCTCAAACCCCAGGGAAGCCAGTGAGAATGGATTTGGGATTCAGATTAATCACAACAAAAATAATTAATATGTGCTTACTTGCAATTAATTTTCCTTCTTAGACATTTCCTTACATAGAGTGTTTGAGGGAATAATACCAACATGTTTCCAAGCCAGGGGCATAGAGAGATGTGTTTGATTACAATCCAGACTCCAAATTTGTGGCTGATATGGCTAGAACTTTATGATTCTAGTCTTCTAGTCCAACACCTTCCCAAGGGTGGGATGTGAGCCTTCCCAGAACTCTGTTCCAACAAGACTATCTTCTTGAAATAATCTCAGTCTTGATTTAAAGACTTTAAAGACAAGAAGCAATGAAAAATCGAGCATCATTTTTTGTAAACTGTCCCAGTTGCCAGTTTCCATCACTGCTAGAAGTTCACACCCAGCTTCTGTTCTGAAGTTATCTGACCTCAGCTTCCTGAGGTTGGACTCCTGTACCTTTGTCCACCAAACCGAGCTCCTTCAGTGTCAGACTTCTGCTAGACAGTGATCAAACAACTCAGTCACCTTCCATGTTTTTCATAAGCCACATAGATGTTTTTTCTTGTGACTGATTTTCCAAGGCATCTTTACCAATCCTTCAGGCACGTGCACAACTATTCCTGCCCAAATTTATTGACACTTGCTTGGATTCTGGACCCAAACAGGAAGACTCCAAGGCAATTGACATCCAACATGGACGTTCAGTCCCATTTAGCCTTTCTAATCACTGCATCATCATGGTAGGCCATGGCCAGCCTATCTATATCTACCACTGCTTGCTAGTGCTTTTCCAAGTCAGTTTTCCAGAGAATTGTGCCCTGGACTGTAAGAATGTCTTACAGCCTCTGACTCTAAATATGGCATTTATATTCAGTCATGATAAAAAGCATCTTGTTCATCCAGGTTCATCTAACAATACAGTCATGTTTGCTCAATATCACCACTCTCTCTTCCGTTAACCTGCCCTTCAGTCTTTGTAGCACATAATAACTTTGAGAGGACTTTGGGAGGTTTATTTTTTTCCATTGACAGAATCATAGAATCATAGAATGGTTTGGGTTGGAATGGACCTTTAAAGATCATCTACTTCCAATCCCACTGCTATGGGGAGGGACATCTTTCAATAGATCAGTTTACGCAAAGCCCCATCCAACCTGACCTTGAACACTTCCAGGGATGGGGCATCCACAGCTTCTCTGGGCAACCTGTTCCAGTGTCTCACCACCCAATGCATAATAGAAATGCATAATAGCATGGGGACGATCCCTGTGCAGCCTTGGTAGAAGTTTACTTCATTAATTATGATTCTTGTAATTCTGAGATTGGCTAGCTTAGCCAGTTTTTCTCCCTTTTAGTGTATGCTGAGCTGATTTTTTTTCTCTTTTGCTCAAAACTTCTAGAGTGATCTTTCATTTCTATTGTCAATAGAAACTGTGTGTATATTCGAACAGGAATGGATTATTTGATTTTGTTTCTAAGCAAGGTTTTCAGAAGTTTTGACTCTTCCTTGACTGCAGAATTATGGGGTTTTTTGTTATTTTAAGACAAATCTTTAAAAAAACCTGAGCTAACAATCATATTTTTACATGTTTCATTCCAAGTTATTTGGATTATAGTTGTTTCTGTTTGTAAAACACTTTTCTAGAAGATTGAGTGTATGTATCAGTTCATTACAATAATCATCTGGACTTCATTTTGCCTCTAGAAATGCCAAGAAATTTTGCCATTTTGCCAAGAAATCCAATTAAGTAAGACCATTTGTATCAAAACCATCACTAAAATTAATTTGGTGGTCAGTTCTTCTTTCACTGTCAAGATGAGGTTTAATACTAAATTTCCTGGATTAGATGGAACATTTTGAGTAAGGAGATTAACTTCTATAATTTTTAGAAATTTTGAGGCCGTTTCATTTTGGCAGTGTGACGCCTCCAGCATATATTAGAATAAGGATTCCCTCTCCCTTCCCTCCACCTACCTTTTATACTTGTGAATTCTGTGTATCTACAAACAGATAACTGCAGTGTGAATTGGTAGTGTGTAGAAGATACCAACTGGTATCTGCTTTACTGGTTAGGACACTAATCACTGACCATCAAAGGACTTGTTTCTGAGCTGTCAGACAGATCCCAGCAGTTCTGATAATGTGATTGCCTCTCCTTCTTTTGGCCCCTTGATCCTTTTTCAATATAATTCTTCCCTTTGTATCTTTGATAATTTGACTAATTCCATTCTCCATATTTTGATTTTGTATTAAATGACCACTGACTGTTTCCTCACTTCACCCTCTGCTTTTGGATATGAGTTTAACCGTTAGTAGTCAGAGCAGTTCTTGGAAAACTGCTTGTCTTCCTCCTTCTGTGGGGCACAGTCTGCTCCTTGGATGAGGGACTCGCTGCTACAGCCATGGC
The DNA here is from genome assembly GCF_000690835.1 of Fulmarus glacialis. Classification (NCBI taxonomy): domain Eukaryota; kingdom Metazoa; phylum Chordata; class Aves; order Procellariiformes; family Procellariidae; genus Fulmarus; species Fulmarus glacialis. The sequence goes on from NW_009230953.1 coordinate 4,026, forward strand.
CCTCGGCTTTCTACCGTTGACCTGGCCACTGACTCACTGCCAATTCTTTTCCATCTTGCATTGTTTGCAGGAGAGGAAGTTTTATGAGTTCTCCAGGTGTTCCTCTCTGTTAAAACCCTTTCAAGTTCCCTAAAATCTTGGGAAAATTTTCTCCACGTTCCATTCTGAGGACCTGGGAACTTGGGGGAGTTTTCACATCCCACTGCTGCCACCTTTCTGCAGGCTACTCTCTGGTTCCTGTTGTGCAGCTTAACATCTGATCCTTTTGCTTATGCTCACTGGAAACTGCCACACTGCCTTTTCCTCTGATCCCTGTGTTGCTCAATCCATTCTTTGTGGAGTCTGAGGCAGTGATGTTTCTCATATGGGGTTATCCAGGAGCTCCAACCTGTGATGTTCCCAGCTCTGTCCCTCCTGCACCAGAGCTGTTTCTTCTGTGTGCACGGTATGTACTTTATGTCCTTTTCTTGGAGTCTATCAGAGCAGAAACCACGACCTCTTCCTTGCAGGTCACAGTGCTTGTCATTTGTAGTGCTGAGACTAAAGCTGTACCTACAAACCACGTACTTACAATTCTCCAACCAGTCCCTGAAACTCCGTGAATACTGGTTCTGTTTGCCCACCATGTAAATGAAAAGGTAGCTAAATCTGTTTTCTTCAAACTGTCTATAAATATCCTCTGTTGTCCTAAGAGCCCAAACCTACAGACAATGTGAAATTAAGGTTTTAAAATACAAGCTAGTTGCAACTGTAGCTACGCAGTAGTTGTCCTCATTTCCATGTTCTTGAACTTATGCCAGTTTACCATGCTGGGTTCCTCATCATCCAGTGCCCCGGGGATGGACTCCCTCCCATGGAGGGAGTCCAAAACACAGGCAGGAAATGGGTGATCTACCGCAAGGTTAGAGGCCTGTCCCTATAACAGCAGCATAGAGAAACAAAGTTCAGTTGTACATTTTTCCGTCATCAGGAGTGCCTTCATTCAACATCCATGCCAACATCCTCCACAGCATGCACATCTGTTGGTATTAGCTGAGCACCAAACTGCCAAGGGCTTTGTTCTTTGGCTCTTTAGACTTTTCATTCACAGAGCTTAAATTACAGTTTTACTACTATGGAAAAGTCTCATGAGGCAGATTTCTTATGATTTATGGACATCAAATGAGTGAGTTCAAATGCCTTGACCAAAGTAGTAAAACCAGGCATAGCCCTGAAGATACAATGCTGATTTCTTTGACTTTTCCAGCCTGCTTCCACACAGCCATGGTCTGTGCTTACTTCACCCATCTAAGACTCGTCTGCTGCCATGTCCTACCTTAATAACTATCATGACCTCACTTTTCCTTATTCAGTCTTCCTGTTATTTTATAGGGATATAACCTAGAGCAGTTGTTCCCAAGGACATCCCATTTTTTCTCTAACTCATTAGAAAATTATATTTGTCCTATTTTTTCTTCTTCTTCATACTTAATATAGAAACTAGTAGAAGAACCTTACAATTAGCAAGGTGAGATGGCTTGGTTGGTTAAGGCTACAATAATCTATTATTTTGGTGATGGTTGAGTGAAGCATTGTTGTAGGTGAGGGGTATAATACTTGTTCAAGCCAGGTGGAAGAAGTGGTTAAGCTCTTTTTGTAACGAGCAAAGCAACACAGCCTTTGGGCAGTCACCCCCTAAAACTAAAGTCATCTGCCATTGAATTATGTTGTGTTATATGGTTACAGGACTTTGACTCCAGATTGAAAGTAAATGCAGAGAGTTTGGCATTTTTTTGGTATGTGAATGAACAAGGAAGAGAACTAGAGGTATAAGCCACAGAAACTGATAGAAAAAGCAGCAAAAGGAATTTCTTTTTCTTTTAAAAAAAAAAAGAACAGTCAGAGAGGCTTTAGGAGGAAATCTAAGATATGTTAGTGGCAGACTCAAAATCATAGCTTGGGATACTGGCAGCTGGTACCCCATGTCCAAGGTATTTTGTGTGTCCGTGTGCGTTAGCAAGATTATATTAAAGAATGTCTAGGTTACCCCATGGAAAACAGCACTTAGGATCCCAGTTATAAGGTAACTGCTCATGTCAATGGAAGAATATACTTTAAAATATTACCTGTAATTTTGTCTGGATAACTATTTTTCCCCTCTTGTCCTACATTGTTTCAGTTGTTGTTAGACAGTTGCTGGTTTTCAACCCAAATTACTCCAGTGTCATGGTTAATAATTCCCATGAATAATACATAAAGCGTGTTGGATGTTTTCTAGACAACACTGCCCAATCCTTCCCAGGTACACACAGCTCCAAGGTTTCAGAGTAAGGTGCAGAAATGACTGAATGCGAGCGTACTGCTCCCATGGAGAAGTAACCCATATACAAAGTGTGCATTCGTCTGGATGTTTAGGTGACTCACATTTCAACTTATGTTTTCAGTACACGCTTCAAACTGCTTCATTAACCCCATGCAGGTCATGGACCCTGGGCGGTGTTCATCTGCTCCAGATTAAAAAAAACACTATAAACCAGAAGATTACTATTATTAGTGACAAGACTAATTAGTAACATATGCCACTTCCTTAGTGAGCCTTTCCAAGCAGGTTATAAATGTCCATAGAAGATGGCATACTATCAACCTAGATGGTTTCACATATTTTGTCTATACATATATGATTATCACCATGCCTTCAGCATGATGATGGTTCTAAAAATATCCAGACATTAAGGGCTATAAGGCATGGTAAGATGCAATCAGAGGGAGTGGAGCAGGGGTAGTGGGAGAAGGGGCAGGCAAGGAGAGCAGAGAGCATACTTCACATATCAGCATTCGCTTGATCCAATTTAGGAACGAGCATCACCCTGCCGTGGTCGTGGTCATAGTCATGCAGTATTTATAGAATGCCATCTCCTGTCTCACGGACGCGTAATGGCAACTAAGCATTTACTCCAAGCGTAAATCAGAACCAGCTGGCCTTTGGGACCAATGCAATATTTTATAGAAAATCAAAATAATTTATTTACTTATGTGATTCCCCCCAAAACCAAGTGTTTAATCTTTCAGTGTGATTAATGGAAAACTCATCAAAATCAATATTCTTCCCTGGCCCAGGTCCAAAAAGGTACTTAAATGAATGCCAGACTTCACGCATGGAAATAATCCCACTGACGAGTGTTCCTGATGAATTGTGACTTTCATTTTAAAATACTTACCACTTTTTCACTCTGTGGTGCTTGTCATAATATTATTTAAGTCTCAATTTAAACTAGTGTATACATTAAAAATATTGCACTTTCTATTGCATCTACTCTGTATGATCTTTACAAAAAAGGGAATTGTGATTGCACAGAGGTATCGCTGAAAAAGGACCTGGTATGCACGTTAAAAATGAATCTTCATCAGCATTTGGAAACATAGCCTGTCAGATCTCCTAGGCAGCCTCAGGGTCCAAGGAGTACATTTTGTTTTCAAGCATCGCATCACGTTGTTTCTGAAGTGCCATTTTCTTAGAATTTTCAGTTTCTGAGAAGCTTCAGACAGTTATGAGTTCAGTACACTTCAAACCACAATCAAATTTCAGACAAGAACAGCAAGGACATTTTCCATATGCTAGAAATTCTGTTTTCTCGTCTGGTCTATTATTCCAGGAGCAGCCCAAGGTCTCTGTTAGGGTCAGAGACACACAATATGGGACTAGGCATTTTTTGCACCTCCTACAGCTAAATTTAGTTTTTGGGATCATATTCAGGGGACACCTTAGGTGGAATTAATTGGGCAGTCTCCACCAGCATTGCTCTGCTTCCTCAGGAGATGAACACCCAGCCCTGTGCCATTCAATGAGGTGACCTGAGGCGCCTTGGCAGGACAGTGCTGTTTGCCTGTCAGCCACTCTTCTGCACTCTGTAGAGGAGGACTGAACACCACCCTAGGAAGATGCTGAGGATGCAGCTCTCGTATTTTTGTATTCCTCTTTTACAGGTACATATCTTGTCTAACCCAGCCATTCCCCTCCTGTCTTTCACCTCCCTTGCTGCTGAGCCACTGCTGGTCTCCATTCCCCTCCATGAAGTCTGGCTGAAACGCAGCCCCCAGCTTGGCTCTCCCTTGCATTAGAACTTCGTCTGGCCCTGAGCACACCCTGGGAGCTGCTGTATGAATCAACACCAGTGCAGACTTGAAAAATGGCTTCATTCTGCCAGAGCCCTGCATTTTCCAGCAGTGGCACTTCCCTGGGAAAGCTTTGGGACTCGCAGTGTAGCTCCACACAGGCAACAAAGAGTGCATTTGGACAAATGTCTTTGGAGAGACTGTGGTTTTGGTCCGCAAAGGAAAACAGGAACTGAGGCCTTATGGTCCATGCACTTCACAGAAGTTATCTCTGTCTTCTATTAATCTCTGTTCTGTAGTTGTTGGATAAAAATATATTGCACTGTAAATATGGTGTGATACCTTCAACCGAAGACATAAATTTACAGAATAGTCATTATGGATACAGATATTATAATAGATTTGGACTCCAGAGAGAGAAAACCAACAAAGTTACAATACACAAAATACTAGAAATGCCTGTGAACCAGTGCAGAACACCCAGGGCAAATCAGGATGCCCAGTAATGCCTCTGAGTGAAAGAGGGAATCGATATGATGGGGTTTTTAAAATCTGGTGGAATTACATTGTCTATACAATATCTGAGTTTATTATTTAGGAAGCTGGCTGGGAGGAGCATAAATATAAATGTAGACTGAAGATTTCATACTGTCACATAAAATGTACAATATCTGAATAGGGAAACCCAAGCACTGAAATGTTCATGGTTGCAGATTTCAAGATACAACAGTGCCAATTTCAAATATTCTGAAATCATGAATCAGGCTCCTCTAAAGCTTTTCTCAGTGTGACACTGAACAATTTCTATGGAGGAAATCACCCATAATTGCTATTTTACAAGATTTACAAGAGTCCACCATTTTAAGACTGACTTGAAAATAATAAGATACAGAAAAAAACACTCTTTCAATTTATCTAAAACCCTCTTTCAATTTATCTTCTGGTTTGAAAGCCACTAGGATATTTCAGATCTGTGTTTTAAATTTGCTTTGTACCCCGGAGGACTAGAAACTTATTCTTTTAAATAAAATGTGACATTCTTATGTAATCAGTTGCCCTGAGAGCAAGATCTTTAAGATAAGCACCAAATTCTATGAAACTTCTGATAAGTTCCTAAGAATTGGAATCACTAAATCAAAGAACAAAAATGTAATGACAGGGTCATACTATAGGGCCTGTGAAAAAGAACTGAATGGTGTTAGGAAATCAAAGAAGCAACTTCATCTTGTAAAATGACAATTATGGGTGCTTTCATCCCTATAAATTGTTCAAATGTCATGTTGAGACAAGCTTTAGAGATGTTAAATGAATACCTTGAAATGTCTTTCTCTAAAAATATTCTAGAGGACCAATTCCCCCTTAGAAAGAGTGGGTTCAAGTGACTAGCTACAGAAAGCCACAGACTTTCCAAGCCATTTGGGTGATTAAATTAAGGATAATCGTCATCCATACATTCTTACTGAGGCTGTCCTTCAGTACAAGCATAGGATTCCTTCTGCCGTGCCATGGTCTACACCTTTATTGAGAATTGCACCAGTGTTGACTGATGTTTTGTGTCGCAAGTCTGGTGACTGTGTTGTTCTCTCTTATTCTGCCCAAGAACGAGAAATCGAGATGGCGCAATAATTTGAGATGTTTTCAGAAATCATTTCTGAAGTCTGAGGGACTGGTGGCATGAACGATGACTGGGTGAGCTACTATGTGTTTTGGTGCCACTCACAAAGGAGTGTTGACTATTTCAATTTGCACCAGTCAGACTTATTCTTCCTTCTAATGTATTTTCCAGGCTTCTTGAGGTTTGGCATGACTGGAGAGGCTAAATTCAGGCAGGCATTATTGAGCGGAAAATATATTCTGGTCAGGTACCACTTTCTTTCCCAGTTAGTTGCACACATACTTAGCTGGTTTCATCATTGTAGTGTGCTGACAGCTCCTCACAGGAGCAAAATCATTTGTCTGATCTGGTGCCTGGGCTGATTAATTGGTTCACTATGCAAAATGGCCCTACCGAGATCTAACTTTATTGTGTTGACTGAGAAAGAATAGGAGGCTCATTTTGTCCCTGTTTCTGCAGCAACAGATTTCTGTAAACGCTATTTGTGGTGTTGGTAGAGAGATTCAGAATGGTTTTTGCATTATTCGTGTTCGAACTGTTTCCCTGGATGTTTCATGCACCAAAGTGAATCTGTGCAGCATACTGCTAGGGTCATCAACTCTATATTTGTGTACTTCACTGTCTCTCACATTATCTTTTCCCCTAGAATGGCAATAATTGATCACTGCCTAATGTAGGCACTGCCTCAATGAGGTTTTAGACACTTGGCCTGTGAGGGCAAATCCAATCCATCTAATACTGAATTTCCCTTTGCAATCAGTTGATTTTGGCACTTCAGAAGACCTATGAGGGGAGGCCAGCTCTCCCTAAAACAGTCTTTTCCCTTTTTATATTTACTCAATAGGAAATTAGGCACATCCAGAACATAATTCAGATCATATATATTAGACATACACATCTTTTTACAGCAGGAGTGACACTCCTGAATGCTCTCCTGTGGATGTACCAAGGTGGATCAGAGCTGCAGATTCCCAGCAATGTGCTGGGGAGACTTTTAGGTGCCGGGGCCAGGGTCTTCTGGCTATCATTTGCCAAAGAGGTTCTGGAGAGTTTGGAGAAGACCAAAGCCCTGCTGGTCTCCACAGGGTAAGCCCATCACACAGAGCTTGTAGAGGAGGGATTGTCTCTGTGAGATGAGTGGAATGCACTCGGGATCAAGGATAGTTCAGGCTGAAAGGGACCTCAGGAGGTCTCTAGTCCAATCTCCTGCTCAAAGCAGGGCCAGCTTCGAGGTCAACCTGTTCCTGTTCTGTCCTCATGATGAAGGAGTTTTCCCTTTTATCTGGTCTGAACCTCTCTTATTTCAACTTGTACCTGCTGCCTCTTCTCCTCCTCACATGCATGGCAAAAAACATGGATGTAGTTGTTTAGCTGAAAGCTGGCTTTGAAATGTACACAGAGCATAAGGAGAACAAGTAAACGTAATGCCTAAAGATGTTCAGATATTCAGTATTTCTACCACTGTTTGCACGTTACTAGTAATTGTTTTGTTGGCTAAGCAATGATAAAGTGCTCTCTGCCAGAGACTCATACTAGGCCGAGGTGCAAACACTGAGCAAAAGAGGCATTTTCAAGAAATCTGAAACGATTTGCCAAATACAGAAATGTGCAAAAGTCAAAACTGACATTTTAGAAACTATTATTAATGTTATTTGGAAGAAAAAATATGACTTTTAGAATTGTAAATAAGTAAGTGCTTTTCCTAAGCACATAATTTTTTTTCCTACTTGAATGAAGCGTAATAACTATAACAATAATTATTCCTGGGAGGACCTCAGACCTAGCTCATTACCTTGCCATGTCCGATAGTCAATGAGCTGTCAATGGGACCTCTCTCTCTCACCAACCTTGTCCCGGTGAGTAATGTCCCTGCCTGGGTTGTGGTTGCTCTCTGCCCCTCATGTGGCAGCCGTGCTCTTGCTGCTCCCTAAAAGGAACTGAAATGGCAAAGTTTGGTTTTTATGTGCAAACATCATATTTTTTAAAAAATCACCTGTTTGCATCTAGTGAACCCAACCTGACTGGTCCCACGCTGAGCAAATGACATGGCAAGCTTGGACAGAGTCCAGGCAGGTAGCCGTGCCATGGGCTGGAGCAGAAGGACCATGTGTTTGGCAGTGTTTCCAGGGATGCTCATACTGTGCCACTTCAGCCACACTGGCCAGACCCCACCATCACCACTGGCATCCAGCGCTGGGTGATTCCACATCACACGGAGACCTCCCCGAGTCCCCGCACAGCCCATGGCAAGTGAGCGCTGCGAATCCTTGGGATGGCCAAAGGTGTTGCCTTCAGCAGCTGCCTGCCCTGGCCCAAGCACCAGCCAGAGCAAGGTGCCCTGTCCCCAGCTACAGGGAAGGTCAGGTAAATCATGCCAGCCCAGGTGCTGCAGTTGTGGAGGCACGCACCCTCCACAGACCTGGAGTGCTTCTTTTTGGGAGAGGCAGGAGGAAGAGAGCAAGTGCTCCAACAAGATGCAATCGTGCTTATCTACTGTGGCTCTGAAAGCCCGGGTGCATGGTGGTAGCACAGGGTGCGTGGTGATACCACACATGCTGCTTCGGCTCCTGACTTGGAAAATCTGTCCCCTAACTGTTGGGCAGGAAATCTTGGGTTGGACTTGGGGAGATTTAGACTGGCTGTTTGAAAACACCTTTTTTCCTAAAAATGGGAACAGACCACCTGAGGATGAAATCTCCATCACTGGAGGGTTTGAAGAGCAGCTTTGACAGTCAGCTGTCAGGAATGCGTTAGGTGGTTTTCGTCCTGGCTTTGGATGCGGGGATGGACCCTTCTGGCATGTTTCCTTTTGATTCTCCTGTTACCACGAGGCAGTGCCTACCTCTCCTTTGACTACAAAGGGAGCCAAGGAGTGAGACTTCTAACTTGGGGCCACAGTTCAGTGCCTTGAATTAGATGGGATGAGCTCAGGCTTTAGCTGCTCATCCTGAGCTCATTAGTTAGTGAGTTACTAAATCTGCCATATGAATTATTTCTGATAGGAATGAGACAGCTGGTGTCTGGTGGTGCCCATTCATATTCAGCTCATGTTTGAACTTTTCCGGCTGCACTTTTGGATGATCCAGTTCACCAGCCTGTTTTATGCATGCTGATCCTGCTCATCAGGATGCTCATGTGGACCCCAGGCTGTAATTATTCAGCTCTATTATATGAACATGTTGGAGAGTGGGTGAAGGTAGGGGAGGAAGAGGACATGATCAGCAGCCTTAGGTTCTGGCTTAACTTCATTCTCCTTTAATTCAATAGTTTTCCAATTGACCTCAGAGAGAGCAGAGAGAGACCGTGTCTAAGAAAAACTCCTCTTGCTGATGTTGATGATGAAGTGAAACCTCTGGTGGTTGGTTGTACCCAACCTAAGTAATTCATCTCTCCACTTCAGGGTAAGTCTCAGGCATTTGCAGATGACATTTTCACCATTCCCTTGTGATACAGGAATGACAGGAAGGTTCCTGATGTATGTGTCAGAAAGCAAGCCCAGCTCCTCTGACAATACCTGATTAATCTTCAGAAAACCATAATGATGCTACATAAATAGCTATCATTGCTATTTATCAAATTTCTGCAGCTTGCATAATACAAACTGCTGAAAGACTTTAATACATGAAGAAATCCATCTGATCCAATAGGCAACCAATTTGTTTGAGATTTCTTACAACAGGGAAGCTCTCAATTTTTGCCTCTTTGCATTCACCTAATTACCTGACTTTGTGCACCTAATTAACTTGCAATGCTGTCATCAAGGGAATCCATGATCTTTCCAAACAATTTTGTGGCAGCCGGAGATGAGCCCTCTGTAGGAAATACACAATCTATTTTTTGATTGCTGTGTCCATTTTGCTCTGTTCCCTTTCTGTATACCCTTTCAAAAGAATCACAAGTAAGGAGAAACAAAATTGAAGGGCAGAAGAAATACCTCCTGAGACAGCATTGTGTAAAAGTGTATCCTAAAGAGATCATATGTAGATGATATGTAGGTTGAAATTCCCTTCACCTTTCATTGCAACAAACAACTCCTGGCTAGTTAGTTTCCCTTTGTATCTGATGGATTTAACCAGGGCATATTCATTTCCACATCCTTTTTCCATCCTGCCAAGGGTGGTTTTGTACTTGAGATGATGTTTTCTTACCCGTCAAGAATTTGTCCAAAGAACAAGCTCCACCTGGAATCTTCAAGGACACTTATGGACTCTTGTACTTGAATATAACAGTGGGAGTCGGGAGTTTTGGGGACTATTTCTGTCTCTGGCACTAATCAATAGAGGAGGGACTCAACAAAAAGGTGCTGACCTTTTAAAAGATAAAGTTAGACTCAAGTATTCATCAAGATCTCCTATGCTGAGAGATGGAAGAGAGAGCCACTTGTGGATGTGTCATTCCACACCAAATAAATATGTTTAAATAAGTAAAGTAACTCACCTCCAGGGTTAATACTGACTGTAGTAATGCCTCTACACTGCAGTGATGCTCCATGTCAAATGGAGACAATAAGTTTTCTTAGGTATGATATGAGGGCAGCCATGAAATTTTAGCTGCTAATATATGTCAAGCGTTCTTAAATCCCTGTGTAAGGAAGTAAAATTGAATTTGTTGTCATTTTTATCCAATATCAGAAAAAGCAACGATCTCTATGAAACTTTTCTCCAATGAGAGAAATTTCCAGAAGAAAACCATAACTGCGTTAGTACCTCTTCTGAGTCCAGACAGTGATTATTTTTGTAGCAGGGAGCAGGAGGATGGAGAGCTCTTGTAATTTATGTACAACTGTGTAGGTTGTTCATATTCACTTGAAGGTCTCAGTCTTGCCTCGCTCCTTTCCACTGGTGTGCATCAGGTTGCGTGGGTGGTGGTATAGTTAGTCAAAGTGCAGTGCCATGTGGTGCCCTCAGGACTTTCCTTCTCCCGCTTTCACTTTTTTAGCTTTTTAATTCTGGTGCATTAATTATGCTGCCCGTGACAATGGGCTAATAAGTGTTTGTTCTGTCTTCTCAGCATTAGCCTGTATTTGCCTGTCTTTGTCAAGTTTTTGCCTCTCACGCCAACTTGCCTTTTTACTCTCTTCATGCCTCTTAAGACATGCTGAATGATACTAATTCCTGGCAGAACTGGACTCTTAAGTTAGATTTTCCTTGCGTTTGTATTAAATCTCCCTAGTCTTGGCTATCCTGAACATTTTGAGCCAACAGTGCATTTTACCTCCTGGCTGGCCAGCGGTAAGTAAACACAGCACCAGTCTGCAATCCAGTCCTTGCAGCTACCCACGATTAATCTCTTTCCACACTAAGAATTGGCCATTTGTTCCTACTCTTTGCTCCTTATCTCTTCTCCAGTTTTAAATCCATGACAGGACTTTACCTTTCACCCCTGGATTGCCAAGTTTCTCAATAGCCTCTTGTGCGGGACTTTATCAAAAGCCTTTTGAGAGCTATTGGAGTCCTCCCTGCTCTGCGGTTTCATTAACCCTTTCAAGGGATTCAAACTGAAAAGCAAGAGCCTGAGAGAAGGAGGAAGATTATCGCTCATGGGAAGTTTGCTGATTGGCACATCTGTCATCATTTTTGTGTTTTCTTGGCCAAATGGCTTCCAGTTGCAGGAGTGATGTGTGGTTTATACTAACCTGCTTTTCTCGGGGGTGGTCTGGCTGTTTGTTGCTTCACCGCATTTTGGGAGGGAGCAGGGGAAGGCCACTCAGCGGAAGGCCACTCAGTATTTTAAGGCACGGACTTATTTTGGTCTCTAAGTCTTTATGTCAAACTCCGAAGTGACTGCTCCAGACCCGCAACCTTGGAGACAGACTTACATGTATCCTGTCATGCCAATTATGCGTCCCGCCTGACAGGCACAATTCAGTTGCTTGAATGTGGGCCCGGTGCCATTTGAGATGGTCACAAGTATGTGTTTATGTGTGTTATGGTATGGCTATGTAGGTAGGTACCACACTGGCGCTACGGCAGATCTGGGCCATGCTGGATAGACAGCTGGAGGTGGGCATGTGGGTTGTCTCCAACATCTAGAGTCAGCAGCAGACAGCTTGCAGCATGAAGTTGGGCAAGAGGCCTCCAGAGGTCACTTCCAACTCTGGTTGCCTTGCATATGCTCTAATACAGTCTTAGCAACACTTGGCACTCACTAGCATTTTGTCTTCCCTCCAAATCCCACTGCAAAGAGTTAGGGCAGCAAGCTCCCGGGCGCTGCAGGGCACTTCTCATTGTGCAGCCTCAGCGGGTGACTGAGCAGGGCTGGCAAAAACCAGGCCCTTTGCTCTGCTCGGAAGCTTCTGTTTGCAGTGACTAGTCTTTGCAATTTTGCATAATCATACCAAGCCCCCTCCTGAGCCCTGTTCCACCACTTGAGCATTTCTCTTTTATTGTCACCATGTCAATTCTCCACTGATAATGTCCCATTTATTGTTGTTGTCATTTCTTTGCTTCCACAGAAGCAGATCCCTGGTGAAAGGTCCCAAACCCCACATGAGCTAAACCTGACAGTGCCTTGTCCTTAGCAAGCCCTGAACGGACTTCCATTCCTGCATGTTTGTCCTACTGCCTGTGGCCGGGCCTTTTGAATCTTCACCTTGCAAGATGTCTCTTAAAAAGTGCTGAAAACCCTCAAATGTCTTCACTTTAAAGTAAGCTGGATGAATTTAGGATCTCTCAGGGCATACCTGACTGGTGTCTCTGGCTTTTGCTCTCCTTTTTACCTGCCATTTTGCCTGTATTAACATCATCATGGCTGGACTTCTGTTTTCACTTAGTTTTGTTATCACCATAAAACTGGCAGAGGAGAGTACAGGCAGAAAGCGAATCCTGGTACATCTCCCTTTGCTTGTGAGAACCATGACCTTTTCTTTTTCTCCCCACAGCCCTGACGCTTTGCTGCACTTGCTGCACATGCTCCTGGGGGCTCGATCATACATGCTCCAGCACTATTTACTATGTAAAGAAAATACAGCAATTGTAAGTGCACCTGGACAGGAGCTCTCTGGGTCCTTGGGGCAGGCAATGGGAATTTCACCATTGGCTTTTTAATTTTTTATTTTTTTATTTATCTACCCCTGGTTGAAATATATACATATATTAATTATATACAAAGTACTTTGGGCATAGATAAATATACGGTGTTGGTTTTTGTAGCACAGTCACCATACAACAAATAGAGCAGGAGTTGCAGAGCATGGACTGAAATCTCTGGCTCTCACATGGAATCCCAGAATTCCGAGAAATAGTAAAAAATTTAAGGAGAAAGATAATAGCATATTTCAGTCACAACCTGTAATCCTTAGGGGCACCAAAAGATTCTGGAGAGGTCCATTATACATAGTGAAGGGTCTGAAGAAATACTGCTGCCAAGAAATCAATTCAATTCCCAGCTCATAAACAAGCGGTTAGCAGTTTACAGAGAAACACCTTCAGCCAGCATATATGACAGTCATACAAATACAGCTACCTCTCCCAAGGCAGCTGCATTACGAAAGCTTTAACCCTTCAGGCAGTGATCAGAAAACAGCCAGTTCTGGGAGATGTCTTGTTTAACCATTTTGCCTCCTTAGGAAGCAAACACCATAAACGTGTTTCCTGGGAGAGAGCCAAGGGCTCGCTGAGGATGATGGTTTTATCGCAAAGCTCTTGTTCAGGAGTCAAAGCAACAGTGATGTTGTGTAAATACCATTAAAAGTTGCCAAAACAACAAACCTGACAACAATGGATAATATAATATAACTGTTTGAAAAGGAGGAGAGACATTCAAATCAATGACGTCACTGTTCATGCCAGATGGAGACCCTGAAGAAGAGCAAATCTGTTATCACCAGAGCACAGGGAAGTGCCCTCTGCAACGTGACCTCCTCGTTTCTTCACCTTTTGCCAAGGTTTGACAGCTTTTCATGAAATTCTGGCATTTAGTTATATTAGTGTTCTGGCTGCCTTGCCTTTCTGAAATACTGCTGCTGACCAGGGGATACCCTCAGTTTACTGATTTTGCAAAATACCAGTATTTTTGGTAGGACTTTTTCCAGGAAGTTTTCTGACGGTTGTAAAAACAAGTTGTTCTGCTTATGTTCTGTTTGAACTTTTATAATAGGATAAAAAGTGTTAATCTGAAGGAGAAAACTGAAAAGAACAGAAATTCAATTGCATTCCCCACCTTCTTGCAGCCAAAAAGTATTGACCAACAAGGTATGAAACCTGGTGTAACGCAGTACTACCCTGGCCAGTGGAGGATTAGGAAAAAAGTAGGTAACATTTGCTGGAAAGGGAAAGGTTTTATACACAATGGGGAAACTGAACATCATTTCCTTAAATGTCAGTGGAGTGAATAATCACATAAAATAAAATTTAAAAAATTCTTTTCTGCACCTGAAAAAATAGAATACTGCTGTGGGATTCCTGCAGGAAGCGTATGACTTAGACTTAAATCTGAGTAAATCAGATTTTGCTCAGCTCAGCTTGAGAGCATCCAAAGAAAAAATGAGCTGCTCTTCAGTTCCATAAAAACACAGCTTTTCCTCTATTTAATTTTGGGACTACAAAAGGGGAAGATTGTTATGAGGCAGAAGTAAATTGCTTTAGTATGAAATAATTTTTATTAAACTCACTGACCTCAACTGTTTTAATTTAGCTTTCTTAAGTGCATTACAGAGAAACTTTATCCAACCTTGGTGCTCTTGTGTCTCAGGGATTATATATCAAGCTCATTTTAAATCACAGATTTAACACATCATGTGTTAGCTTTCAGCACCTGATAAATGTTATGGGTTTCCTAATGCTCTTGCAGAATTGGAACCACCAGTCATTCATCTCTCCAACTGTTGTTTGACTATGTGGAATTAAAGGCTGAATATTTTATTAACAAAAGGAAAACAACCCTTAAATTAAAATAAAATACTCCACTCAATAGCCCAACTGCATAACGCTCAACCTCAGATCCAATTTGTGCCCTTAGCTGTCTCCAGAATACACAAATTGGATAGTTTTGACAATTAAAAATGTTTTCTAGTAACATGCTAAAGGTGGATGAGACTCAATAACCTGCCAGAAGTCCCACCTGCTACAATCTAAGGATGTCTTTTTAAAAGGAAAATAATCAAAGCAAAATTGTTCTGCTAGCTGAAATAGTAAAACGTTGCAGTTTGCTAAGAGCAAGCAACATCATTTTGGGCACTTTGCACAGCAAGACTGAACCAAACAAACTTTCAGACATAAATGCTGAAATTGAGTGGAAATAGCCCCAGAATCATAGACACGGTGGTTGGAAAGGACCTCTGGAGGCCTCTTGCCCAATCTCCTGCTCAAAGCCGGACTACTGCCAACTCTAGATTAGGTCAGATGTGGCTTTGCTAGCCCAAACCTCCAAAAGACAAAAACTGTTTGAAAACCTCCAAAGACAAAGACTGAGCAGCTCTGTACAACCTATTCCAGTGCTGCACTACATTCTTCGTGAAATTACGTTTTCCCCGCTATCCCTCCCAAGGTGCAGATTGTGGCCGTTGCCCTTACACTGCCCTGTGCTCCTGAGAAGGGTTTGGCTCCATCATTTTTGTCATTGTCCATCAACGAGTTGTAGGCAACTGCTTGATTTCTCCTTTAACTCCCTTTTGCCAGACTAAACAAGCCCAGCTACCTCAGCCTCCCTTCCTAGAAGTGCAGGAGGTCCCTGACCATGTTAGTAGAAATCTATTATGAAGGTGGGGGTCCAAAGAAGCCCAGGCGTGGTGTTCCCAATGCAGCAGGCAAATGTCATTTTTAATGCATGGTCAGAAGTAGGTCCTACAGTCCTTTGGAGACCTGCCCAGTGACGGAAACCTCCGACTGGCTGAAATAAAGAGCACAGCCTTTTTGGCAGAGCAGGGATGAGGTGGGTTCATGGAGAAGGGGAAGGGGAGTGTCTGACATGGCCATCATCTCTGGAGAAATTGCCTCCTGCCAAAACTTTCATTCCTCTGAAAGCATCTCAACCCAATGAGCTTGTAATTTAATCTCTTGTGTTTCTTCTCAGGGTGATTCAGTTTGCTGTGGGTTTTATCTGCACATACATGGTTTGTAGTTAGAGGGATGCCGGCTCTCTGTCTACAAGGACTAAGGGAACCAGCTGAACATTAGACTGGTGTGGGCAAGCACCTGCTGCACAATAAATGCGTCCCCTGCTTTTCCAAATCTCCCTCTTTCATTCCCTGCTCTTTCCTCTTCCCTCATTAATTTTTCCACATTTCTTAATTTTCTTTTTCTGGCTTTCCACTCCTCTTTTAAAACCAAGCACCTCTTTTTCCCCATTCTTTGTTTCTTTCCCCATCCTCTCTGCTCCCTGCCCTTCACAGCCATGCATCAGCCTTGAAACTAACGTTTGAGCCAAACTTATGAACCCATGCAGCCCACATCCCAACTACATTTATAAACTAATGGAAAAACTCCCACTTTCTGCTGTGGGTCTGTTAAGTTGAGGTGGATTTGTAAGGGAGATATATTAGAGCCAATGACAGAAAGCACTTGCTACGTGTTCATAAAATGTCACCAACAAGGGAAGGGCAGGCAGCTCTCTGGGTTTCTGGGGATGTGCCCTCTGTCTACGCCGTGGTGGTATTTGTAGATTGTAGCACATTTGTCCATAATTTACGGATGTCAGACAGCCCAACTGGGGCAGCCACTCTTACCAGGCGAGCAGATGTCCAGAAATCCTGACATATCCACTGCGCACGGGAACATCTGTGCTGTAGCGTCGGAGCAGTCGGATGGAGGCTCCCGGGAAGCCACGGGGGATCCTCGGTTGTGGCAGTAACATCAGCTGCTGTGTGACCCTGGCACGGAGGGTCTGGAGGGCACAGCCCTGTGCTCCTGCAGGCTTTTGCAGCCATAACAAGCAGACAGTGTCAGGGCAAAATAGGGGACTGAAGAGATTTTTTTCTGTGCCAGAGGCTTGCTAAGATGCTGTGGATGTCACTGTATTTTTGGTGCCTGGATTTGCAAGCTTCAGCACGGAGATTGTGTTCCCTTTCTCTTTTTCCACTCAGACCATCAGCAGTGATGCTGAGGATTTCTTGGTGTCCCTTAAGCCCAGCAGAGACCTGATCTTCAATTCCCCTGAGCCAGGAGGGAAACCTGCAGCACAGTCTGGAAGTACGTGGCGTTCCTCATTTTTGGGGGCTAAAAAATAAGCAGGTTTATTCATATAGGTCTCAGGCCTTTTTAATGTGGAGTAAGAGAGGTGCCCCAAGCCCAAGTTTTATGAAGTCCCTCGAAGGGGACACTGGAATAGGGAGGACATGATGCCAAACCCTCGGGGTTGCTGTCAGAGCTGGTGGCACCCACTCCTCCTTCACCAGTGTCCCGGCAGCAGCAGCCCCTGTACGGCAGGATCCTCCCCGCCCTCTCAGTCCCCGCATGAAGCATTCTCCATCTCTAAAGCCAACAGGGCTAGGTCTGGAGAGCCTTTGGTCAGCAAGGAGTCCTCACCCACATCCTTCAGGACTGTTCTGAGTTTTGTCTGGAAACGTGGGGCTTTCAGACATGGGGGTATTAGGGTATTAAAATCCCAGAGCCGATGCTGACACCACATTTACAGTATCTAAGGCAGGGCCAGCCTGTAAGGCATGGTAACACATTTACTTCATAGGGAGAGCAAAAGCAAGGGAATGAAGCATCTCCCTGTAGCTTCCCCAGAAGAGGAATGGCATTGATGGTGCTATCTGACCACCGGATAGCACTTTCCCCGGGGAACCAGGCAGACTGAAATAACACTTCACCGTACAGCTGACAACAGAGCAATTACCGCCCCAAGCTTCCTAAATAGCATCCAGCAGCCTTGATCGTTGCAATGACCATCACTGGAGAAAGTGGGTGATAGACCATGGCAAGAGCTAGAGGACACTGTTTCAGCCTTGCCAAGTATTGTCACCAGGCCACATGTGTGTCATGTTGTCAACAGACCGCAGTCCCAGTGCGTTACAAGGTACAGGCTCTGGGTTAGACGCACGTCCAGGACGGAGAGAAACTGTCATCCGGTCATCGGATGCCGCTCCCTCTTCCATGATCTCATTGCTGGCATCTGTCAGCACCATCCTCCGGGGAAACCCCTCACTGATAAAAAGTCTCCACTCCCGTCAGGGAGACAGCGCTGCTCTCACCGCCCTGGGATGGGGAAAACCAGCCTCCCCAGACAGATGAGTTTCTATGTTTGGTCTTCTATAGCAGTAGAAGAGATGGTGTCTCCGCAGGGGAGCACCGAAGTGGCCCTGGGTGGCTCTCCTCATGTTGAGGAGCTCCCCAGCAGCTCCTAAATCAGGGAGCACTAAAACAAATGGCATCTCTGGTTCGCGACAAGCACGCTCCTGTTTCGTTACCTGGGCCTTGCAGCCTGGCAGGATGCTCTGCTCCTGACACACGGGGTCCAAAGTCGAACCCAGCTAAAACTCTCTTTTAACTAGCTTAAAGAAAACATTGTATCTATTATAGACATAGATATAGCTATTTTTATTGTAGATAAAAAGTTATAACAAACTTAGCCAGTGTGGAGAAATCTTTTGTCCTGCTTAAAGCATGGAAAGTAAGCACGACTTTGCCCAAAATTTTCTCTCTGATTTTAATATTCTGCATTTTTTATTTTCTCAAACTCCTGGAAAGAGAGCAGTCATCCCCCATTGCATCCCCCGGGTTTTGCGACTCTTCGGCAGCACACTCGGGGCTCCTTAGAAGAAAAGTGTCATATGAGGGAAACCACCTCAACCAGGGCTTTCAGAAAGATAGATGTGCTGAAGGCCACTCTTGACGATGTTATATTAACAAACAGTCCCTTCCCTTCCTAGTCCCAGGGAAGATCTCCCTCCTAGATGGGAATGCAGCTCTCCATGTCACAAGCAGAACATCCGAAATTAGCTGAGGGGTTTGAAGTCTTTGCCAGCAGTGCTCAAACAGCTTATCTCCTGGCGGGGTGCCCGGGCCCTCTCTGTCCCTGCTCGGGAGCCACAGCTGGCGGTGGCTGTTAACCCTCGAGGCCATCACCCGATCCCCCAGTGAGCACAGAAAATGACGGGGAGCTTTGCAGACATCCACAATCAAAGCCGCCCCTGCCTGCTGAGCCTCGGGAAGAAACAAGCTGGAGGCTGTGCAGAAGACCCGACAGCTACTGATGTGTTGGAGAGGAGCCCACAGGTGTGCCGGGTCCCATGAGACCACGCCACAGCTACACGTTCCTACTGCGGTCGGAGAAACCCGGGAGGAGAAGTGGGCCTCTGCTGTGTTATGTGCTTTACAGATGCAGTACATGCAAATAGTCCGGGGAATTTGTCATCCCCAAAGAGGATTTGTCATCCCCAGGAGGAACTTGAAAGTACTACTGGGATCTTAGCTCCACTTGGCTTTTTTCTTAAGGGTGATGACTCCCCGCAAGCAGCATAACTTGAGCCATTGAATATGCCCTGAACGGTGACTAGAGATTGAAGGAGCAGCCGGAATACCTTTGTTTCTCCCCTTGCAGGGATCTGGTTGGGATTGCTGTTCTGCGGCTGCCTCAGCTCAACCACCGTGCCTGTCCACCCCGAGGGACTCCCCATCTGGGACTCTCTCCATGACTCTGAGGCTTGGCAGGACACAAAGCCTGACTGCCATGCACAGCCTCCCTCCCTGCCTTCTCCCACCATTCCCTGTTCGATAATGCTAAATATTATCTCGTCCCAGAAACTGATTTCATCTCATATTGACTTCACATCTCAGGCCCAGGAGAAGCTCTGCATGTCTCAGAGCTCATCAGAAACCCATGATCCTTTCAGATGCCTAATAACAAAATGAGCGCCTCCATCTCGTTCCCTGACCAGATATTTCCTCATGCACAGAGGTGAAATACTCCCTCCAAAATATATCTTTATGAAATAAACTTGCAAGTGCCACGAGCTCCAAACTCCTCTGTGCCACTGTTTCCCCCAGCCTTCGTGTCCTCCTCTGATTTCTCCTCCTTTCGCTGCCATAGTCAGAGCAGGCTGGTGGAGGTGTTGGCCCGATGCTGCTGGGCAGGCAGGTGGGCTGACACACACACTTCTTAGCTCCGCTCCTGGCTCTCCGTTTTCCATGCTTGTCGCAGTGACAGGTTGATACAGCGTGGGTGGGCTGGGAGACAGCAGCACAGACAGGAGACCCAGACAGCCCGATTGGGAGCGCAGCAGTAGGGCGAGAAGCAAGGAGATTCCTGGAGAGCGTCGGAGCTGCAGGGGAACTGCAACCACAACTGGGAAACAGAAATGGACTTGCATAAATCACTCCACATGCCACATTTATTCCTCCAGTGCTCATAGAAATGGCAGCGCCCAGCTACAGCTTGGAGTTTATTGGATGGCTGCTGGGCTAGCGAGATTCATGGGAAAATTAAAAATTGATCAGATGAACTAAAAACAATGTGTTCTGCTGGAAAAAGTTGGCTTCAAGTAATTTTGCAACTCAGAAAAGTATTTTTTTGAACCACACTTGACATCGTTGAACACGTATTTTGCAACTGGAGTGGGGTGACGGGCAATCCCTGCATGCTTGAAATGGAAGTGAAACATTTCAGTTTTGCCCACTGGAATCTTTCTTTCAGGTTTACAGCTTGAAAAACACTTCTGTGATTATGGCTTTTCATTGCAACTCATGACAGATTTATTATTCTTTTCTTTGATACCCTAACAAATTTCACAGGGAAAGAAAACCACACTGTGCCCAGCTCTGGCTACACGCACTTCGGGGCCAGACATTGTTTTGCAGGGAAGGCTGTAGTGTGTACACTTAAAACAAGGGCTACCCCAAGCCCATTTGTGCAACCGGCTGTTTATCCCAAACAGTAGTATTAACAGTCAACAAGTCAAAGCAACTGTAGCTGCTCAAGTCCCCAGCAATGACATCTTGTACTCTGGATGCAGAGTACAGATGCAGATCCCCACCGGGCATTGCCTACTTGCACCAGGGTCTGGGTCTGCTTTTCAAAGCAAAGCCAGCACGGGCCCCGTTCAGCTGCCCCTGCAGAAGCACATAGCACCATTTGGGGTCCTCTGCTGTCACTGGACCATCCTTACGGGGCTGGTGGCTGTGACAGGGGGCCTGGGGTAGATTCCTGCCCGTGCAGAGCAGCTGGATGCCAGGTAGGCTGTGAAATGGCATCACCCACCTTTGTTTAGGCAACAACACAACACTGTCCTCATCTGCTTAAAGAGAAGACTCTTCTCTACCTGAATATTACCGGGGGAGTGAGAGTGTGACTGTGTTCATATCCCTTCCCACAGAGCTTCTCCCCACTGCCGAGGCAGTCGGCTCTGGTGAATGGATCTCATCGTTTTCCTGACCTTAAGCACCACAATTAAACCAGACGCTTAATGTAAGACCTTTAAATTCAGCCCAAAGTTCTTGCAGGGCCCCAGCACTTATCATCCCAGCCCCAAAGCTCTGGCAGGAGGTTTCAGTGGCTGACAGTTTGATTTCCACCACGCAGCGAGCCAAGGCTGGCTCAAGAGGGGGGATTGAATGTTTGCAAAGTGCCTTGGGGTGAGAAGCACCAGCAGCCCCAGATGGCCGTCCGCCCCCCGGGGTGAGGAGATGGAGGTCCCTGCAGGAAACTGTAGGACCTGTACCCAGCACTTTTTTTACAAAGATTTCCAACAGAGATTTAAAACAGGGATTGCCACTGGTAGAAAAACTGAGCATTATTAGTGGTACAGTCAAAAATCCTGGGAGTCGCTGAGCATCAGGGCTGGGCACAAAACAGCCAGGGTGACAGGTCCTTTGAAGGAGTCCTTTCCTGTGGGGCCAGGTGCCATTTTAAAATGAAGGCACTGGTTCTCGTTTGCATCTTACCTGGGTGACTTGCTTGGGGTCATTTTTTGTTTGACCTGCTGGAAGGGAGAGGCGAGTCGGGACTGCTCTGTTTAGTCTTACTCATCTGGCATCTCACTATCGCACTTCTCTCCTGGCCGGACCAGCTGTTCTCCACAATCAGTCCTGCTGAGATAGCAAAACCAGCTAAACTTGCTGTTCCCATTGTGTCCCTCCAGCCTACAAACAACCTTACGCCTTCCACAAGTCACCAAGAGAAGCCCCTGTGCAGGACACAGAACCCCCTTTGGAGCCTTTGAGATGAGCAGGGAATTATCAAAAGCAGAAGAGAAGTTTGCAAAATTTGTCCTCAGCACTGGGGACCAAAGGAGGCTTCAGTGCAGATCCAACCATAAGGAAACCAAACCTCCCCATGGTATGGATGTGCTGTCTGGGTGCACACAGCACCCTTCTTCTCTAGTCCTCCCTTTCCAGAAGGTGCAGGACATCTGTTCCAGCTGGCCTCCTGTGATGACACACCAGTCACATAAGCTCCCACCTACGGAAAGGAAAGGAATCCTGTGGGGAAAACCCAAGGAGAGAAGATTTCCATCTTCTCTCTACACATACACAACTTTTTTCATGCAGGAGGAGCGTGTCCAGGCAGGACCGTAACAGCCCATGACATCTCTCAGAGACCTGCTGTAGCACAGAGGGGTCCGGGTGAGGGTGCACAAAGCATGGCCTGGGCACCCCCTTGGTGAGACGGACAACCAGCCTGGGCTGCCTTGCTCCAGGAGCGTTGCACGGGCTATTGCACCGAGCAAAGACAAAGCAAGAGCCTTGCAGGACAGATTCTGCTCCACTTCCTACCCTGTCCGCAGCACCAGAAGCAGCACAAAGCACAAAGGAAGCTCAGAGCCAAACGTGCAGGTTGTGTCCCCTCCCGGGAAGCCTCCTAGAGAAGTTGGGCAGTGGCAGTGCCACTGGGAACCAAGGCAGAAACATGTTGCAAACCACCACAGCTGCAGCTCTGAGTTTCAGCTGAGTCTTGGCTAGAAAACTCCTGCAGAAGGGCTGTGCTGGCTCAGCTTCCCCGTGGTGCTGCGACCACAAGCAGCACCAACAAAAGGCCACGTAAGGTATGCAGCTGCATCTGCTTTGATGATTTTGCCGGCACAACTGCAGCAACGAGGAGAGGGACGTTTTACTCACAGTCTTAACGTAGGCACACCAGCCAAGCCTTATCCTCTAAATTAAGTCCAAATGGCTGAAAAAAAAAAGGTTTGTGGCTAAAGTAGAAGGAATTAGCCTTGTTTAGTCTACAAAAGGAGGCTAAAACCCATAAGATAATAGTCTTCCACCACGTAAAAGGTTGCTGTAAAGCAGGAGGTGGTCAGTTGTTGTCCCTCAGCTCCTGGCAGGAGGACAAGAGGTAATTGGAGTAACATCTAGCAAAAGTGACTCAGGTTAGACACGAGGAGTAACTAAAAGGAGATTTAAACAACAGGCAATAAAATTGGAGATTAAGTTACTGAAGAAAGCTGCAAGACTCCCCATCTCCGAAGGTTTTTAATGACAGATGAGACTAATTTTGACCGGGAATAGTTTGGGAATACTTGATCCTTACTTGGTGAAGGAAATCTCCATCTCAACTAGATATTCTGTTTTGGGGGCTGAACATGGGCAAACAGATGGGCAAAACTAAAAGATAAAGCTACTTTAAGAAATCATTGCCCACAAGAACAAGTCACTCTGCAAAATATGGCATCCCAACATTTTATGCTCTGCTTACTTCCCATCTCCTGTATTACAGTTACATGTATTGGTCACCCTGCCTTTCTGTCCTCTCCCCTTTCCCAAGCCCTGGCCATACTTTCCCTGGGAGCAGGGCTGCTACACGATATTTAGTAGGTACTTTTAGCACTATGGCATCTCCTTCTGCCTAAGAAAGCTGAAGCTGGGACCTGGTCCTGCTGTGATGTGAACCTGTCGTTCCCAAGAGCTGGGGCGCAAGCCGCTGAGCTGCGCTTTCCAGATTACACAGTTTACTGAAACTTCAGGGCCGGTCTGATTTATTGACGCTGCCTGAAGCCTGCAGACATGGCGGTGACCTTGCATTGGTAAGCAAAGGCCAGCTGATCTTCCAAGGTGCTTCTGCTCGAAACAGGTGGATGAAATCCCTCCTCACCCCAGCAGAATAGATGTAAGCATTGAGCCTGTGGCAAAGTCGCATCCAATGACCTCTTGGTAGCCAAGTGCTGAACCAGCTGAAAAGGTCAATAGCATATCAGCCAGAACAGCTGGATCTAATAGAAAATGAGTCAAGATGACACATAGTTAGCATTGCAGGAATAACAGATGTCGCCCGAGTTGGTTGTACCAGTGTGTTGATGTACTGAAGCAACTGAAGAGAGACTCACATGACCACAGCGTATCACCCTCTTCCCATCCACTGAAACTGAGATGACCCACAGATGTTATACACAAATTTTCTGGTGACTGGGTTTCCGCACATGGCAGATACAAGGCAGATCTTGCAGCAAAACGTGATCTTGGAAAGAGCCATTTGCAATGAGGGATGTGGAGATGGAGCAGATTGCAAGGTAATGGATATAACCCGCAGTTTTGATTTGCATTAGGACTCTATAGTCTTCAGTCCCAGGCCCAGCAACATCACTGCTGCCACCCTGGACCAGGCATGCCAAAAAACCAGATTTGCCATTTTACCTTCTCTGCTGTTGTTGAAGAGATGGTAGTGTTTGCAGGTGAAAAAAAAAAAAAAAAAAAAGCAGCTGTTTAGCTCAGAACATCTTTTATAGTCCAAATTAAAGGAGGCACATGGGCGCAAGGTGAGGAAAGCAGCTTGCAGGGAGCGGGGCTGTGAAGCCAGTAAGTCTTCCTGCGAGCGTTGCAATGCTGCACTGGCAGCACCTCACTCCCAGAGCTGTAAAAAGGATTAACTTAACAAATTTAAAGAGAAAAAGAAGGCTAAAATAGGAGTCTAAAATAAGAATCAGAATCCCTCTGGTAAATTGCTGAGCTCGCTCCCCGCTGTGGAGAGTCAGTCGCGTCGGGGGGAGTGAGCTATTTTCTGGAGATGTGCTGGAAATAGCAGGGAGTTGTCAGGGAGCAGCAGCGGGTGAGCATCAGCAAGGGAGCCTGTGGTCCCCCAAAAGCTTTCCCACTAGGTCGGGCACCCCAGCGTACACTGCGGGGATACAGCAGGAACCAGGCAGATGGGATAGGATGGGATGGGATAGGATGGGGAAGGCGGCGGGCTCAGTGCTGCTTATTCAAGGCTCCTGGCTCCAGTCTCAGCAAAACCACCCTGTTTCTGGGCAAGGCACTGAGCCCCGAGCCTTGGTGTGCCACTCGTGGAGGCACAGCTGAGTGCAGGGGGGCGCTGGCCCAAAAGGTGGGGCTTCTTGCAGCCCCATGACTGATGGCACCATCCTGGCACCGCAGACCAGCCGCTCTGGCCCCACAGCGCTCTGGCAGCGATGAGCAGCCGGTCATCTGGCAAAGCAATTACTGCCAGGCCCAACATGCCGCTGCTAGTGCAGAAATTGAATTTCAAAGCAGTCGGCAGCAATTCCCCGGGGAGCACCGGCAGGTGGATGAGGTACAGCAGGAAGGAGGTTTTTCTTACCAGGCTTCAAGCCTCACTCAGACATGCTGAAATTAGATGCTAAGCCTTGAACTCAAATCCTCTGATCTTCCCGTTTGCATTTAGCACTGCTCTTGGTTTTTCCCTTATAAAACCTGTTTGTTGAAGCCACACAAGGTACCTCCTTGGGAGGTGGGCTCTGAAACATTTGTCCTGAGTTTTGAGATGACTCTGCCTCTTGCAGAGGGCATGACGGGAAGGTGATGGACACTGGAGCAGTCAGAAGAAGCCATGCAATGCAGGAAACCGGGGCTAAGAAGCTATGCTAAGGAAAAACAGCTTTCCCATGTGGTGGAAGGGGGTCACAAAAGAAAAAAAATTCAAACCTAATTCCCTGGTCATTGTTAAACCTGGGAAATCATCACCAAAAACCAGGGGTTTATTTTGCTACGGTTTTTTTTCCCCCCCAGGACCAGCAGACTGGCACGTAGAGCACTACCTTGTAAATGAGTAACCATTTCTTATGGAGGTATTTACAATAGAGGCGCATGAAGAAGTGCTGGTTGTTAGAAGGGTTTTGGTGAGCTCACATGAAGCTGATGAGGCTTGTGACTGTCTGGATGAGAACATCAGGAGTGAGGATGGCAAAGGAAAGCCTCTGTGTGTCTCAAAGAGGGAGGAAGGGAAGGAGGGGGCTGAATAGTTTCTGTACCGCGCTGTTTCCTGCGGGCAGTAGGTTATGTCTGGTGCTTGTCCCGGCTGTAATAATCCTTAAGCCAGATCTTTTCTGGCCATTCGGTATGTTTTCCACCGAGCATTCCTGAGTGTTGGTCCCTCGTTGTAAGAAAGCGTATGGTCAAGTCTGGGAAATGAAATCCCTGAGTGTCTCACCTGCACTCGAGCTCCGTGTTGCAACGCCCAGTGGGGGCTGTAAGCAGCCGAGACAAGACGAGCCCAGGTCCCAGACCCACGTTAGGACTGTGCAGGTTTATCTGTATTTCCAAGGACCTATGAGCACCCTCCTACACAAGCTGCAGCCTCTGGGCCCCAAAAGTCAGAGCGAGCGCAGGAAAGGCAGCTCAGCACTGCCATGGGACGGCCTCGCTGTGCGGGCAGTGTGCCGGCTGTCCTCCTCCCCGAGACCTGAAGCACAGCCTCCAGCCCCAGCCAACCTTGCTGAGGCACTGGCCGCTGAAGCAGGGAGGAGAAGAGGATCTCTTCCACACCTCTCTGCTTTTCTACGGGACCCCTCATTTTGTACATGAGGTCTTGTTCACCCACGTG
This sequence comes from Fulmarus glacialis, assembly GCF_000690835.1. Classification (NCBI taxonomy): domain Eukaryota; kingdom Metazoa; phylum Chordata; class Aves; order Procellariiformes; family Procellariidae; genus Fulmarus; species Fulmarus glacialis. The sequence goes on from NW_009230953.1 coordinate 30,406, forward strand.
CAGTGGTGGGGAGAAGAGGAGCTCCAGGTGAGGTCCCCGTCCCTGGGGTGGCAGTGACAGAGCAGTGTAGTACTCGGGAGGGCCACTGGAGGTCTGTGTGCATTTGCTTTCTCCTCTTCACTTTACAGCGCTGCACAGTGCAGGATAAACCCCTCTCACCCTCCCTTAGCCCGGGCAGGACAATGCACCCACCTCCCCGGGCCAGCCTCAGACCCCACAGGGTGGCTGCACTCCCATCTGAGCATTCTAGGGCAGCCCCGGGGCTTGACTCACCTTTGGCTCCATGGCAGGGTGAAAATCCAACTGCAAAACAGGAAAATCAGGAGGACGGCTCGTCTGGCTCCTCTCCACCCAGGAGGCAACTCCTGCAGCTGAAACCCCACAGGCAGGAGATCCCCCTTCTCTGTTTCCCAAGGAGCTGCTTGTGGCTCTCCCAAGCTTGGAGTGAATTCATCCTCAGTCCAGACCAGCATGAAGCTGTCGACCTTCAGGATGTGCAAACCTCCTTCCTTTCCCTGGCTGGCTGGGCTCAGGGACGGGGTGATGCTGGCGTTCTTACAGTAAGGCTCATTTTCCCAGGGTCGCAGGTTCCTGCTTTCTAAAGACACTTGCTGTCATCCAGCTCCTGCAACTCCAGTCCTGCACCTCTTGCCTGTATCCCCATCGTTGCTTCCCTGGCCCCTGCTGCATCAGTTGCCCTGACTTTGCTTTTAATTGAGTTCAAACACACTTGTGAGCTGCAGGATAATGTCATGAGTGTATTTCTGCACAGTGGCTTTCATTCTGGGAGGGTGCTCACCCACTTTCCCCGCTCAACAAACAGACGGGCACAACACAGCGGCTCTCTGACACAGAGGCGGCGGTTCAGTGCTGGCACCGTGGAAGCGGGACCACAGCAGTGGCTAAAGGGTGGCTCGCACTGGCTGTGTTTCAGCCCAATTTTATCCAGAGGTGCCTCACCCGGGCTGTTTTTCAGACCAATTTTACCCAGCCACAACTGCAGGATGGCCTCTGTAGGGTGCCAGGCTGTGCTCATCGCTCTGGGCTGGGATGCCATGAGATATCACCATGCATTTTGTAAATTTGCCCAGTGCAATGAATATAGCAACTTCACCATCATGAAAATGCCACTGGATCTTTTAAAGGTCACAAGTTGTTAGGACTTCAATTTTAAAGGAGATACAGCACCCCAGGATCACAGTGTCACCCATCTGTAGGGTGCCAGGCTGTGCTCATCGCTCTGGGCTGGGATGCCATGAGATATCACCATGCATTTTGTAAATTTGCCCAGTGCAATGAATATAGCAACTTCACCATCATGAAAATGCCACTGGATCTTTTAAAGGTCACAAGTTGTTAGGACTTCAATTTTAAAGGAGATACAGCACCCCAGGATCACAGTGTCACCCACTACCACGTGGTGGCCCTGGTCAGAGGGGAAAGTCAAACCTCTCCTTTCGGTTTCTCGTGCCCGCTCTCCACAGATGGTAAATTTTCCTGGACCAGGACCTGTGTCAATGTGAATCCTGCAGAGCTATCAGATCAACAGTATCCACCAGGTAACTCCGAGAGTGTCATCTTTCCAGTCACACACTTTTTTGAAAACAGTTCTTTAAAAATACAAACTCTTAAAATATTTAAAAATACAAAGATTTGCTTGTGTCTCTCTCCACCCAGTACTTCTGTTGCCAGTCCACTGCTTTACAGCTTTCACGATATTTGGTGTTTTCCTTAAAGTTCTAGTTTCTGGAACCAAGTACCTCCCACAAAGTCCCACTTTAAAAAACTAAGCAGAAACCACAAAAGGGGATTTTCCCCAGAATTCAGTGTAGAAAAAAAGCTTGAGACAGTGAAATGGTTTCCTCAGCTCCAAACAGAAGGAAAACTAAAAGGACCATTGGCTTCATGATCTGCTGCCAGGGTTGTTGCTTCCAGGCACTGCCACCACCCTTTCCTACCTGACCCACACTCAACTCAGATCCCAAGCTTTTCCGCTTGGATATTTTAGGGCTGAAAGTCTCACTTGGGACATACTTCTGTGGCTTTCCTTACCTATAACTACATCATCCACACTGTCCTGCTCTGGTCAGGAGCTCCAGATGACAGTGATGGACCTCACCATGAAGGGAGAGCAGAAAGCAGAGCTATAGTAAGCAACGGCTGTCGGAGCCTCGCTGTCTGCTTTGCAAGGGGTCAAGCAAAACATTAATAAGGCTTTTTACTAACTGAGCTTCAGAAACCTGCTGCCACGTTACATATCCACAAAATATTCCCCAAATAGCTTTCAGTTCAGGTTGGGCGAAAGATAACCGAAATTCAGCTGGGCTGTGGTGGGCTGTGTGCTCTGGAGGGAGGGAAAAGCGGCAGCAAAGGCACTGCGGGAGCTGAGAGGGGCCGGAGGTACGGGACATTTTCTTAGTGCACAAGGATGCAGGGTTGGGTTGGGGGAAGGAGGCACGAGGATGGCGTAGGGAAAAGGATGACCAGCTCCGGGAAAGGACGAGCATGGCTGTTTTTCGGAAGCATTGCAGCTTGGAAGAGCGAGGAAATATTAAATGATGGGCTTTTTCAAATGGCAGTGGTAGAAAATGCAGATGGCTTTCCTGAAAAGGTGAACCCCACTGTTCTTGGCCTACGAAGAAGAAATGCCCTGCACTTGCCATGTTCCCAGCAAAATCAGAGCAGCACACACAGAGAAAACCAAAGCAGGCTTCACAGCAGACTCCGGGCTGAAGCTGCTCTAGCTTTGTCTACCCTAGGAAAATGGGGACTCCTCGTTCTCGGGGCAGGTCTTCATCTGACTCAGAAAAACAATGATGTGTGATCCTGCCCTGATCCTCCTGCCCCAGCTGTGAGCTTCGGGGATGAAACCTTCCATGAGCAGATGTCCAGTGTGCTCTTTGCAGGGTGCGCATCTGAGCGCTGCTGCCTGTGGCCAGCTTGGAGCCTGTCCCCGGCTCCCCAAAAACCCCTTTGCAGACCCCAACTGATGATGCCCAACACCTCTCCCCATGCCCACGCTGGTCCCGAGGAGGATGCTGGGCTCAACAGCATCTGGATCTCTGCGGAGAAGAAAAGCGAGTGTCAGACAGCTGCGGGAAGTGCGATTTTGAGAACTTGAGGCCCCCCAGATAGTGAAGGGGGGGTCAGGCTGATGCCTCTGTCTGCCATCAGTTTTGCTTCCCCAGGAGGAGCCCAGGTCTCTGCGGCGCCCAGAGCGAGCATTCCCTCACCCCTGTGCAGAGGGAAGGGGACCCAGGACCCGCACCCTGCAGCATCGGGGCCTGGAGGCATCACTGAGCAGGAAAACTGGAAATACCTGAAAATTTGCCTCAGCTCCTTGCTGAAAGGCATTATGCAAGGAAAGGAAAATCCCAGCCTGGATCAAGTGCTGGAAAAACCAGTGTAAAATCAGCTCTGACAGGAGCCCAACCCATATAGAGGATAATATATATTGCCTCCCCCGAGGCAACATGCACATTGCTGCTGGAGGAGTTCGGGGCACTCGCCGGCCCTTGCAAGCAGTTACAGCGCAGCCTTGCAGGCCAAGCTGAAAATGCCACTTTCCTTTGCTCAGCAGCAGAACCGACTCCCAAATGTAGCCAAAAAAACCCCAAATAACCTTTTCACGTCTTTTCCTGCCTTATCATCATGGAGCTCATCTTGAGCCGGGGCATTCGTTAGTTGTATTTTGAGGTTTTTCCTCCTGTAGTTGGTTTGACATCTAATTTCCCTCTTCTTGCTGGAGAATATACTCATCTCTTCTCTGCTGTGATTTTCTGCCTGTTTTCCTTCCTTTTACCTCCCCTGGGTCCTTTTCAAACTCCTTCCCCCCCTGCCTGCTGTCAGGCTGCAGCGCCTGCCATATAGAGGGGTAAATAAGATGCTGCTCATCCAAGTCCCGTCAGCCTCCTTAGAAGATCATAAGGCTACAGCCGTACTTTGGCAATCGTTAGTTAAAATAATTGCTGTTAAAAATGCCAGCAAAATAGCTGTTGGTCGAAAGTACAGTCATTAACCTTCTGTTCTTCTCTTCTTCCTTAGCAAAGATGGATACACATTGACAGAGTTGTTCATGATACAGCAAATTTTGTAGTAGTGTTACCCCACTGACCCAAGCAGGTAGCCAAAATTTGGGTGGCTGGAGGTTATTTACAGCAAGAGAAGGAACTTGCTGTGGAGGCGGGTATTTTTCCAAAGCTAATTTACAAAGAAGGTGCAAAGTCCTGCACTGAAAACCCCAAGAACTGAGCATTTGCTGGCTCACACCACCTGTGTTATTCCCATGTGCGTAAGAGCTCTCATGCTCTCAGCTTTTCTTAGGCCACACAGAGTCCTGGTCCGTCCATGGCACCGTGCTCCCAACACAACTCCCACGCAGCCTCTCCCGTGCGTCGAGGAGCCTCGCTCTGCATGCACAGCTCTGTCTCCTACAGCTAATTAAAATGAAGGTTTCTGGTAAAAGCTGACAAAAATTGCAATTTTTTTTATCCAAGCTTGTAGCAATAATATTAACAGAAGGGAAGATGTGTTGTCTCCCCAAGCCACCACACTTAGTGTGAGGAAATACTACTCCTTAACTGAAGATGTTTTGAAACTCTCCTTGTTTGAAAGTATCCCTCAAGGTTGTACCAAGATGCTCTAGATAAATCTCTGAATAATCGATGGATAGGTCTGAAACCCAGCTCAGAGTTTAATGTTCCTGTCATTAGAGTGGAGTTTCTGATGTAACACCTGCCATAGATGGTACTATACATTAAATGTACAAGCAAGCTCCAAAATCCCCGTTCGGAAGAAGATAAAGCCAGCTGTGCATATGTACACTGTTTGGGAAACATATGGATTTTATTCACAACCCACAAAACTCTTTCAACCCAAAAAAAGTTGTAGGAAGAGATTCATCTTCAGATATCCCCCGGGGAGACTTCCACAGCCGAGCTAGTCACCCCGCACCCTGCACTCCCTTTGTAGACGAACCCAACCACTTTTAGCACATGATTCATCCGATCTATTTTAGAGGTCCACGTTGGGATGGGAGGCTCCGTGCCTCCAAAGAGGATGGTTTTCCCCCTTCACAGTGCCCGGAGCAGAGGGCAGCCAGCTCCGACGCTGAGGTCCACCTGGCAGAGGTCTATGTTGTTCAGCAGATGCCACCTCTGGCCCCTGGTTACCAATTCATCGAGTTTTATAAGTTGGAAATAATTTGGCACATTGGGTTTTATAGTGACTTATTATTTGTGGCACCCAGACAGCCGGGGAAGGAGGGAGCCTGCGTTGCCGCTGCAACGGGTCGCGGTGTACGGCAGGACTTAGGAAACTGGGATGTGTGCGTGGTTACCTGCCAACCGCTCGCACGGCATGGGTGCCGCTGCCGGTGACGGCTCCTGCGCAAAAGATTTGCGAATCCTCGGGCTCGGGAGTCTGTGCGTCGAGAAAGGGGCCAGCAACCCGCTCTCAGTGGGAAATAAGGGCCCCAAAGAGATGCTGCTGCAGAGCTGCTGCAGTCAGAGGGAGTGCAGTGAGAGCAAATTCTTGGGATGCTAATTAATCCCCGTTTAGGAAGATATTTATTAGGCAAATGCCTCACATTCATATGCACATCTGCAGTCAACAGAGAGGCTTTTACTTTTTTTGCAGCCCAGCAAAGCAGGAAGGTGGGAGGCTGCTGTGGCCAAACAGCCGGTGGTGCTGGGGGGGCTCAGCCCACTCTGGGCATCTTGGGTCAAGCGTGGAAAAACCAGTTGAAATGACCAAGGTCCAGGTTGAAGGAGAACCTGGAGGTAGTTGAGAAGAAGAGCTTTAAAGCTAGATACCTTTCTTCCTCGCTCGCTGATGGAGATGTTGCAAAGGACATGGTGGGAGCCATCCCTGCCAGACAGCCTCATACCGCTGGGAAGAGCCGTTCCGGAGCTGCTGCATTAATATAACCTGGGGCAGTTTTTGCTGTCAACCAGTTAATTGCTGAGGTTGATTGATACAGCCCCTGATGAGCAAAGGATTGTGGCTGCTTGTAGCTTTTGCAGAAGAAAGATAGAGCCAATATCACGGCTCTCTGGCACAGGGCCCATGCCAGCAGCACCTCTCTCCTCGTCCAGCAGATACTGAGCAGTATAGATGCTCTGCAAGAGTAACTGCTCGTCCCAAATTGTTTGCTTCATTTGCAATCACACAGATCTCATTGCTTGAAGAATTACAGCAAAATCCAGTTGGAAGATGTTTCAAGTCATTCAAATCCCCGGGTTGGACAGAAAACCTAAAATTTCGGACCGAGAGCGGGGTGTGAGCTTCCCAGCAGTGGAAAGTAATTGTGTCGTACGTCTGTTGGGTGCTTCCTACAACCCATAAAGGGGAGTGACTCCCCCCGACCCAAGATGAGAGCTGCAGTTTTGGGAGGGACAAATAATGGCATTTCCAAGGCTTACTGGTTTGATGTGCTAATCCAAAGCAAAGTCAGCCTAAAGCAGACCTGCTGAAGGCAAAACATGTTTCTTACTGAATTACTCAAACGTCCTCAGCCCCCCAGAGCCACGCAATCTGCCCTGGTTATCCCAGGATTTTTTCCCAGCCGTACGAATGGATTGAACATCTATACAGGCTCCTTCTTTACACTGAGCGTGAGAGCTGCTGAGAGCACTGGTCTGAAATTCAAACTCTAAACTGTCCATCTTAATTAAATTAGTTCTATCCATGAGGTTCAGCGGTCGGTCATGGCATGTGGGAGATTTACCCTCAGGTCCTGGAGGAGCGGGAGTAAACCCAAGAGCAAGATCCTCAGTGACTTGGGATGACAACTGCGTTCTTAAAGACTGAAAGTTCCTGGCAGAGCAGTTGCCTTGCCAGCAAGCTGCTGTTAACAATATCCTTTTTATTCCAGGGGCCCAAATCTGCCGTCTGCGAACCTGACTGGCTTTGGCAATTGATTTCAGCGAGGCCCTTGATTTTCACTGACATTTGCTTCGGTCAGTCACGGCTGCCTGCTCCTTCCCCATCCCTCCTCCCCACGACGCAGCAGCACCCCCAGAGCCTCCCCTTCCCCCCGACTTACACAGAAAGCTAAATTCCTGGCTTTGCAATAAGAAAGGCAAAGTTTGGCATTCAGACAGTGAGGAAGGACTCGGGAAATCTGGTCTGGTGCCTGTGTCTTCTTCCAGTTACTGCATGCTGGTGCATAAATCACCCTGTTCCCCTGTGCCTCAGTTCCCTCGCTGTGGCCGAGGATGACGGTACCCCCTCACGTCGGGGGAACAGGAGATACTAATTACCGTTCATAAGATGCTCAAATGTGGCAGCATAAATAGTAAACAAGTATTTAGTGCCTTTCTAAAGTTAACTCATCTGCAAACACTCAGGTCCATAGCCTGGGACTGGAATTGGCAGCTCCCTGGCTGTCATGTAACTGCAGTGGGTTTGGGTTTTTTTTTTAAGGAATGGGTTGTTTTTATTACTGTATTACTTTTATTTCATAAATAAGCAACGCATCTGACTAGAAAGGATCAAACAAAAATAAATGCCTGCTTAACCCAGGCATATGGAAGCTAAGCGTTATTTTAATTGTATTTTTGAAACAGCAACCTCCTATCTTTGGCCCAAAGCTTTCAGAATTCAACGGCAAACACTGCCCTGATTTTTTTTTTTCTTCCCCATCCACAGCCTCTTTGCCTTTGCGTTGGTGAATGCGGGGCTGTCAGGTATCTCCCAAGTGCAGGAGTCCAATTGATCTTTGCTGAGGCGAGACATGACGGGGGGACACAGGGATGCCGTATGTCTCGCCTCTCCCTGTGGGGGGATCTCCTTCCGTGGAGGCTCCACTCTCGAGCAGGAGATGTTGCTCTTTTGGCTAACCCTTCCACTGAGCAGCAAGGCCTCCATCATACCTGCGCTGTGCCGTCTTTCATAATCCTACATTTTGATCTCTGGTGCAGACAGTCGCAGGCTTTGGGAGCTGGGGGTTGCTCTGCCTGCAGTTGCAGAAGATGCTCGTTAGAAATGGGAACTCTGCGGGCGCTGGAGCCTGCTGCTAGCAAGGCCGTGCCGTGCCTGCCCCTCTGAGCAGGCTGGCAGCGCTGCAGCATCTGACCACGAGTAGGTCCCACAGCCGCCCGAGGAGCTTCTCACCAGGGACGCCTGATGCAGCGCGAGCCTGTGGGGTGCTGGCACTGCTCCTCTGGGTGGGAAGGTTTCCAAGTCCTTACCTAATTCTTCCCCCTCTCCCCTTTTTCATTTCTCTTACTCCTGAACAATTTTTAATAGAAAAGTGAAGCAATGAAACCACAATGAAATCATCACAATGAAATCAAGCTTTAGCTTGAAGCAAAGATCCAGTCACCGCACATCTTCCCGAGGACCAAATTGTACCCCATGAGCTCCCGGGGCAGCAAACGCTGCAGGGTGCCAGCGACACAGCTGCACTCACTGATGGACGGGTGCACCTCCCGGGGGGATGCAGGGGTGAAGCTTGTAGAGGGGTGCATAGGTGCACCCCGCAGGGGCATGTGCACCTTGCAGGGGGACACGGGGATATAACTCAAAGCGGGGTGGGCGCAGGGGTGCCTCCTGGCAGGGGGATGCGCAGGTGCACCTTGCAGGAGGAAGAGACACAGATGAAACTTTCAGGGGGATGTATGGGTGAAGCTTGCAGGGGGGTGCACCTCCCAGGGGGATGCAGAGGTGAAGCTTGTGGGGGAGGCACAGCTGCACCCCGCAGGGGTGGCTG
>NW_009230954.1:0-5035 GCF_000690835.1 Fulmarus glacialis
CCAGGAGGGATGTTGGGGAAACCTCCCCCCATCCCTGGGGAACATCTCCCCATTTGCTCCCCAGGGTCTCTCTCGTAAGGCTGGGGTGGCTCCCTGCCAGACCTTACCCTCCCACCCTCCTTACACCCCCAAAAAGCTCTCCCTTGGCCTCTGCCTTCACCACGCGCACACCAAATCTCACTCAGTGGGATGGCAGTGCCCACATCTCAGGTTCGCTGCTCAACCAGGGCTCGCTTGGGTTTTACTGTTGCTTTCTGGGGCTTGTTTTTGTTTTGTTTTTGTTTTTTAAGTTGCCTTTCCCTTTGCAGAGCCCAGGCAGGCTGTCCGCAGCAGTGACCAGAGAGACCCAACTACTGGCTAATTGGCTTTGCCAATTCCAGGGGGTTGTGGCCCCACAGCCCTCCCCACACCATGATACTCCAGGGAGCATCGCCTTCTCCAGCCCAGAAGCTCCCCCAAGCAGGGCTGTGTGCAAGGCAAGGAGTGCTATTTTCCTCTGAGGCACGGCTGGGATCTTCCCAGAGACGCAGCAGTGACCAGAGAGACCCAACTACTGGCTAATTGGCTTTGCCAATTCCAGGGGGTTGTGGCCCCACAGCCCTCCCCACACCATGATACTCCAGGGAGCATCGCCTTCTCCAGCCCAGAAGCTCCCCCAAGCAGGGCTGTGTGCAAGGCAAGGAGTGCTATTTTCCTCTGAGGCACGGCTGGGATCTTCCCAGAGACACTGGCTTTGCCTTCTGCCCCGGCAGGAAAACAGTAGCAGCGTTGCTGATGCTGCAGGAGGGTTTCCCAGGGGCCACAGGAGCTGCCTGCCGCCAGGGAGGCTCCGTCCCACCTGCCCCCTGACTTTAATGCCCTTCCCAGGGAATTACCCAGACGGTTCCCATTTCTGGGTTTGGGGGGACGAGAGGGGTTTCTCCTCCACAGCAGCTGACATTTGGCTGCAGTGCGACAGGAAAACAACATTTCTTTTTTTGTACAGGCACAGAGCAAGAAAAAGAGGCACCTGAAAGGTGCCCTGGGAAGGGTGCGTTTCAAGCCCGACAGGCTGATAACCCAGTAACTCTAAGCAGTCCTCTCCAACCAGAGCACTCCAGCTCTCCATCTCCTACATCTTTTAGGGGGTGAGTCCTGTACACTTCAAACACTATGGCATAGTTTAGAAAACATGAAGGCTCCACCATAACCTGTGAGTTAAGTCCTGAGGCTGTATAAGGGATGGAAAGGAAACTCTCAACTTGTAGCCACGTTTAAAGGATAATGTGGCTCCCAAACAAGAGCTTTTTTTGATTGCATGCGCTCCTTACATTGATCCCTGACCTCATGCTCCCTAGCCTTATGTCTCAGGTTGGTAGTCAACAGAGCAGTTCCCCATGTCTGATGTTTGTTTGCCAGTTTTGCCGTAACTCTGTAAGTTGGGAGCATCTCCCATTTGTTGGGTATTTACTGTTTCCCCTGTGCTAGGGGAAACTTTGCAAAGGCAAGAGAAGAGACCCCTGAAAGATGTCACATGTGGAAGATGTACTCGTTGCAGCACCAGCTGATGGGCACATCTACTGCCACGAGGGATGGGGGAGGGAGGGCTTGCTTCTCCATTAAGTGGAGTTAATTTATTTTTGATGTTTTGGGGCTTCCCAGGAGTAATACCTATAGTTCCAGGCTTAGTTTCTAGTTAGTACCTCAGTGACCTCATTAAATAGGTCCATCCCAATTTCAAGACGATGTCCCTGCAGCCCTGCCCAGGGATCCCTGGTGGCTGCCAACCCGTCAGCCTCTCTGCCCCGGAGTAGGTGCACGAGGGAGCATTGCTGCTTCACAGCCATGACAGAAGTGACGGTATGGGCACCGCAAGCTCTTGCCTTGGAGAGAAAGCAAGTCTTTTCCCAATACCCACGGTGTGGCAGACAACAGAGGAACAAGGGTACTGCAGCCTGAGGTGTTCAGTAGTCACTTTTCTACTGGAAGTAGATAGATACACCTTTGACCTGGAGAAGATGGTTCAAGCAACAGCAACGAATAGCTAAATAGGGGTCTTCTCTGGAAAACATGCTTTCAAATCCTTCTATGCTCCATTATGCGTGACAGAGGGCATCCAAGGATGCTCCACATGCCTACATCACGGAGCTTCCTCAGAGGTCCTCCATGCACTGACAAACGACACTTGTGCCTGGGCCATTCCTAACACCACTGCGCTGGATTTTGCCCATTCAGGAGCCAGTCTGTCCCAAGGGCTCTTTACCTTTCTCCCTATGAGATAAGCAGAATTATTAGCCCAGCTTAGTAAATTTCAGATTTGACACAGGAGTTCAAGGACTGAGATAATTCAGGGATTTGGGATTGGAACGTGCAAATTGCCTGGGTTTATTCCAAAAGTGGTTTTTTTTCCCTGATAGAACCTGGCTGGGAAGGTGTTTTCCCAGCTGTTTGAAAAGTTAGTGACTAAAAGTATATGTAATGCAAGTTTATCTCTTTGTCACATTTAATGTCCTTAAAAATGACTGTATACCCTTCATAAACTCATCTGAATGAAATATTAATCTCCAATTTTCATACTTAGACAAAAATATCAAGTGTCAAACAGTTTGCATTGGAAAGTGGATTTAGCGGCCTGACAGGCGTTGCTTTAGCTAGTTTTTCAGGTAAGTTAAAGAAATTGCAAGTCCAAATCAGATACCCACAGTAAGTGACTATAAAATCTAGGGTAACATTTAAAATGTTTCTGTGTAACTTGTGTAGTGAAGGGTTTGTTTGTTTTTCCAAAAGAGCTTTTTAAATGAGTTAGGTTCTAAATCAATACTTCAGGTTTTTCACCCCTGCTGTCAACTTAGGAATTTCAATCTCCTGACAAGCAGTTTTTGAAAGCACAAGAGCTGGTGAATTTGACTTTGGTGTATTTTATTGCCCAAGCATCTAGGGTTGCAAAATAGTCAATTAGAAGGCATATTGGATTTGAAAAGTCCTATCAGCTTTCATAATTAATATTGTGAATGGTAGTATAGGTACCAGGTTTTGCTCTAGACGTTTCCTTAAGATCCTCTACATTTATAACTATTTATACAAACCTTGATCTAATTACAGAACTCAAGGGAAATTTATATTTTCTTTTGTTACAGTGGCACAGCTCAGGACCACATTGCAGCAGGCACTGTACGAAAACAAAAAGCCCCGATCCCCATTGCAGAGAGTTGCGAAATTTGATTAATGACTTTGGGGCAGAGGTACTAAGGTCCCCTGTGTTATGTGGGACTTGAGCAATGCTGGTTTGAACAAGGAGAGGAATCTCTTCTGTGCATTGGTAATTACGAGTGAGACTCGGTAACCCATCCTCACACTGAGCATCGCATTCCTAGGTGGATACTGTCACCTCTGGGCAACTGGCCTGAGGACTCATTTGCTACACAAACATTAATAAGGGATACAGACTGAGGCTCCACATCAGGTGGTTATGTTTGATAGTCAAGATGCTCTCAGCTACTGAGATACACCTAAAGCAGCATGGAGTATATGAGTGAGGGCCCTATTTTGCAAGCTTCTCCGCTAGCTGTTTGCAATGCTGGGTAGCATGTGGCATGCATGCCATGAAAGGTGTATCACACACCTGCTTTTGGCTGTGCCATTCCCCCAGGCTCTGCCATGCTGCTCTTTTTTTATGGCAGAGCCCAGCACAACACGACCCAAAAAGCAGGTGCGTGACAAGCCTCTCACTTTACTGACATACATACCGCAAGCTATCAAGTACTGCAGTATTCTCTCGCAGTTTAGATAGGCAATTACTTCCTCTGTGGTTGCCTTGTGTGATACTGTGGATCAGCAAATGAGACTACCCTCCTGACGTCTTACATTTCAAGAGCAACTTCATTCCCAGTAAAAACTTCTGAGTGTTTTTTTCACGCTGGGAATGGCTGTTTGTGGTGGAATTGTGGTCCGAGGAAAATTTCTTTCATAGCTAGTGAAATCTAATAAAACAAGTGATTGTGTTTCAGCTTCCAAAATCACTGCTTTGTTTGCTTATTTATGGAACCAGATCTTCCAAAGTTCATCCATACTCTCACGCACTATATTGGTGTGCTAAATTTTCAGTCCCGACATTGTATTAGCAAGACCATGGGTCAACATATATGTTACTACCCACAGAAAGAGTTTAAACAGTGTCTCACCTCACAACAACCATCACTCTGGAACTGTGCTGAATCACCTGGGAGGCTGTATGATGTCCTGCTCCTGGTGCCTTTTCAGGTGCACACGCTCCTGTTTGTTTAATAAATTCATGGCAATTAACAACTTTGTTGTCCTCACTGTTCTTTCGAACAGTCTGGCTCTTCATAACGTCTGAAGAGGACGTTCTTGAACTAAAGGACCATTTGCAAGTAATTATACTAAAGGTAGGGCCACATTCTGTCCCCGTGTTCATGCTGGATACTGTGCATATCATCCTACTGTATCCTACTGTGCATAATATCCTGTTGTAACTTGTGCAAGAGCTGCTGGAGCTGGGGACTCATGTGCCTAGGGAATAAAGGTAAAAAATTCAAAAGCGTTTACGTTTCACTTTCAGTAGTCAGGGGCATCATATTCTTGAATAGCAATGGGACTTAGGCTTCTTGCCCATTTTTGAAATCTGTGTCCTCCAGCTACAGCCAAATAGTGCTTCCAACGAGCTTTTTCTTTCATGTGAATTATCTGTAAACAGATCACAGATTTCTTATTTATTTATTCTCTGTTCACATTTGTTTGGTGAATATTTTCTCTGAGCAGTTCCTGAGCTGTAGCTCATTCATGCACAATTCATCACGAGCATTTGAAGTTCAGGATTCAAACTATTTTCCTTATCCCTCCCGCATGATACGATATCAAAACATTTCCCACCTGCAAATATTCGGTAACACTTTAAAAAAGAAAAAAAGGAAAGAAAAAGCCCGGGCGTTTTAGTCTCTGTAGTCATTTGCCTGAGAATTCACCGCAAAAATACGAAAGGCGAGGCCCGCTGCCAACTCGTATTTGCGACGCGCCGAAGCGGGCGCTCCCCCTGCCC
>NW_009230955.1:0-7630 GCF_000690835.1 Fulmarus glacialis
CAATAATAATATTGATAATATATATTTTTACCTAAAAATGACAAATTCACCATACTTGAGAGTTTTTCTAATTTGCACACTGGTCTATTGATTTCTGTGATCATTGATTTCTAGCATTCATTACGAAATAATGAGAAACTCTTCAAAACTACACTTGTATATGGTACAGTACAAAACCAATGCTAGTTTCCAAAGGACAAAGAATAACATTGCAAAAGAGAAACACAAGAATGCAACATGGTCATTTCTGCATTTTTAAAATATGTTTTCATGATGAAATCTCTGTATGATGGAGATGAGCTTAAATTCAACTGATACCAGTGGGTGGAGAGCATTCATTGAAATTGCATGTGCTTTCATGAGGAATTAGTAAGGTCTTTGGTTTCTTGGTCCAGAGTAGGTTATCAGATATATAATCCATCTTTGCCTTGACTTTATAAAACATCTAAAGGTAATTATTCTTAGCTTCCAATATAACAATTATAGAAGAAGGATGTCTTAGACAAAACTATGGATAAGAAAAGTCTATATGAATTATTAGAAGGTCTATATTAATTATAATGGGTTTCATGTTTTGTTGTTTGTTTCCAGATGTACACTTAGGTTCAGAATTACTACAAACTAGCAAGTCAGTGGGGGATATACTGGTGTAAATAACTGGCCTTAATCTCTTTTGAAGTCAAGTTACATCTGTAAGACTAATTCCTCCTCCCACTGTTTTATGTCTAGATGAAATAACGCAAGGATACAGTGCATCTGAAAAAATCTCCAGTAAAATATAAGTGATTTTCTCCTAAACTTTGGAAACGCAGTATTAAAAACTGCTGAGCCCTTGTACATTGTGTATTTATTTCTACATTTGAAAAGTGAATGCAAAATACTAATATTCTATTAACGTAGCATGTCTCATCCCTTTTACAAATAGTAAATGATTACACCAGGTGCAAGGCAGGAGAGAACGAGCATTAAATTTTAAGTTTTTACATCTATGTATAATAATGACTATATTTTACAGTAAAAGAATCATTAAAGTATTTGTTGTCTGAAATGTTAAGCATGACCCTGGGGCATGCTGAGTACCTGAAATAACACTTTAGAATCACCCAATGTCTCCAGAAATCCTGGCTATGTGTCACCTGATGGGTATAAGTATTTGTATCGCAGAAGACTGTTAGCTGTTATTTCAGTACAAAGACAATTGATAGTTTTGCTGAATTACAGTGATAGTCACGCCTTGCCCTGAGCTTCACAACATCACCAAAGTTGTGTCCCTGTCCTCATTTCAGCTGGGATAGAATTAATTTTCCTCCTAGTAGCTGGTATAGTGCTGTGTTTTGGATTTAGCGTGAGAATAATGTGATAACACACTGATGTGTTAGTTGTTGCTAAGCAGTGCTTATACTAAGTCAAGGACTTTTCAGCTTCCCGTACTCTGCCAGCGAGGAGGTGCACAAGAAGTTGGGAGGGGGCACAGCCGGGACAGCTGACCCCAACTGACCAAAGGGATATTCCATACCGTATGACGTCATGCTCAGCATATAAAGCTGGGGGAGGAAGAAGGAAGGGGGGGACACTCAGAGTGATGGTGTTTGTCTTCCCAAGCGTGATGGAGCCCTGCGTTCCTGGAGATGGCTGAACACCTGCCTGCCGATGGGAAGTAGTGAATGAATTCCTTGTTTTGCTTTGCTTGCGTGCGCGGCTTTTGCTTTCCCTATTAAACTGTCTTTATCTCAGCCCACAAGTTTTCTCACTTTTACTCCTCTGATTCTCTCCCCCATCCCACTGAGGGGGAGTGAGCGAGCGGCTGTGTGGGGCTTAGTTGCCGGCTGGGGTTAAACCATGACAGTCCCCTTGTGCCAATAGAGGCTTTGGCCCCCGTTTTCTTAAGTTGGGCTCACCGGCATCATCTGGTGGTACTGCTCAACAAGACCAACATTAAACAATGCTTGGCAAGAGAGAATATCTGTGTTTCTCAGGAGAACAATGTGTCGCTTATTGCAATGGACAAACAAAAGTGATGGAATTCCGATTTTAGTTCCACGTTGTCTGACAGCCTGGCTAATAATGCTTGAATTCATTTCAAAATAGAATAAACCAGTATTTCCACCCTGAATATATCCAATTCACGGTCTCATAAGTGACCATTAACGTCATAGTATTTCAAAGGACTGCTGTGTCACTGATACAGTAACAGCGCACTTTCATATATAATTCTGCTTTCTCAAATAG
Organism: Fulmarus glacialis; assembly: GCF_000690835.1. NCBI lineage: Eukaryota > Metazoa > Chordata > Aves > Procellariiformes > Procellariidae > Fulmarus > Fulmarus glacialis. Next base: position 2,230 of record NW_009230955.1, read on the forward strand.
CCCTAAATCCAAATACCACCATTGCATATTTATGGCTAAAAGAAAAGCACTGTTAAAAGACACAGACCTTTCACACTTAAAGAAGTTTCCAGCGTAATGTGAGAAAGTTTATCCCTTCCCTACTGACCTCTTTAATACCTAACATAATCTTTCCGTGCGAAGAATTTGTCTGCGAGCCTTTTTACCTTAGCATACATGTCTGAATAAATGTTTTTCTTTCCACTGATTAATACTTTGAATTTGATTGTGACAGGTGGCTGGAGATACAAACGCTCAGCAATTTTAAGATAATTTTTGTGAGCCTTTGCATGAGTAATCTGTAAATAAAAAAAACATTCTGGTCTCAATTTTCATCTATTATATATATGTATATATAAATAAAATATTTTTGTTCCACCATTCAATTAATACTGAAAAGTAAGACTGCATGGAAGTATATGAATAATATTTTTTTCAAATAGTATTGGCACATATCCATTAGCAGTGATTTTGACTGTAACTGCTAGGGTTTCCTCCCAGGAGGAGGAAAACACTCCTTTCGGAGCTGATTAACGTCCCACGCCGCAAACCGGGCATTGCTGAGCCGGAAGAGGCTTTCCCTGCTTGCGATCAGATAGAAAGTTCTGCCTGTGAAACATGGGTTGGCTATTTTTTTTCTCCTGCAAACAGGTGCAATTCCGCTGATTTATCCAATTCATCCCAATAAGTGTTGGCGAGAAGACTTAGACCTCAATTTTGAATCCGTTTGTTTCAGTGAGTTGGGAAGCAATAGTTTTAATGGCTACATTATAAAAATCCTGAGTATTCTCTAAAAGAATAAGAGCTTTTAGTAAAACTGAAAGTTAGTAGCTAACTGAAGAAAGCATAGTGTATTAGACCGTGATATTAATGGAGCACACAGTGGTAGTGTGCATAAAAGGTTGCAGAGAATGAATATATAAATGCTGTATATTTGGGTATGCATTGAAGTATTCAGGGTGATTGAATGGATTTCAGTAATTGTACAAAAGCAACTGCAATTAAAGAGCCTTCCAAACATTAATTAATTCTCATACCATCTGTATGAGGTGGGTCTGTCTGTCTATCTTGTTACCAGGCTGCATTGCAGTACATTGTTTGTATGCACGGATTTCATAGCAGTATGCAAGGGAAATAGCACACAATTTTTTGTGACTAAAATAATAGTCACATTTAGTATGCCAAGATACAGAATTCTGCTCCTCTGTGTTGTGAAACACATACCTTCCCATTCTGTGATGAGAAAGGGCACACTTTGACCTCCAATCCATTTTACTCTAAAATTCACTGTATAAATATAATGGGCTGTAAAGTACAGAAGTATAAACCCACTATTGTAATGCATTTTAAAATTAAAACTTCAGGAGCAAAACCCACGGAAATCCAGAGTTAGTGTCAACAGTTATTCCTCTTTTGAATAAAAGTAGTTCTTTTGCTACTTGAACACAGCATGCCTATAAAATGCAGTATCCTATAGTGCTATTATCATGTCTGGTGCATGGATTCAAAGAAAATGGAAATTCCTCTTTCCGCTGTTGGTGAATGATTTGTCACATTCCTTAGTGTTGGGGTGACGTTTTATGAAAGACTTAGCTGTAACACACTCTAAAATGGAAACTGCTGTAGGAACCATAATTCCAACTTCTCTACATTTTCAGTCTTGGCGATATAGTACTGAAAGGGAGCACATTTTTGTATACAGTTTCGCTACTGGCATAAAGGAAAAAAATAATTTAAGCAGTCTTGGTAGCTCTAGGAAGTTACCAGGAAAAAAGGTGTGGTCTGTGTTAATTTGATATAGTGGCTTAGGTCTTAATTAATTATTCAAAGATCCCCTTGCACATCTCCTGAGCATATGCTGAACAGATCCAACCTTGCTGAGGGAACAGAGTAGCTCTGATACTGATAGCAGAATGGCTGGTGGTAAAAGTGATATTTTTATTGCTTTAATTGAAGCCGTTGCCAACAGGAACCAAATTCTAGATGAAATATGGAGAATACTGCCAGTGAGCCCCTAGATAAGTGCTCCAATACATGCAAATTTCTTTCATACTGTGAGATTAGCTAGTGTAATAAAAGGGAAAATATCAGTCCTTCAGCACGTATGAAACATGCTGATACCTGTTCTGTAAAATCCGACAAGCTCAACAAGACACACTGCGAAGGAATCAGCCACTGACAATTTTCCTGGAGTTTATAGCTATTTCCCCTCTTTATTCTACCAGAAAGCACCATTTGAGATTAGGCCAGCCAGCCTGGAGGTATAAAATGTTCTCCACCGGTGAGCTGGCGAGGGATGCAGACACGAAGCGGGATAGCTCTGGGAAGCTGAGCTCCGATTGCTTACAGAGGAAGCACTCGCTTTTCAGAGCACAGGCATCTTTGTGCCGGTGTTGAGGGAGAAAATCTTCATCTGTCTTGGATGCCTAATTACAGATGCACTTATGTACTCTGTAATGTATAGTGGAAAACATTTGCAGCATTTTACAACAGCTGGTAGGGAAAAGCGTCCACATGTTTAAGCATTTTGGGGGATTTAAGTTTCTGGCTAATGTGCTGCACTAACTGTGTTATGAATGCTTGCACTCACATGGAGAGCTGCCGGACACGCACGCTGAGCGAAGTTTCATCTAGCTAGCAAGAAAAAACAAAGGGAGGACAAACTCTGGTACAGTTTATTTCAGTCAATATGCGTCATCAAATAGTTTTAAGGCTGCGCTTTGACAAAAACTTTGAACTGGCGTAATGTGGCACCATCTGTGAACGGAGCCATCCTGCCTGCCCCCTCGCTACCCCCTTCGGTGCCTGAAGTCAGCTGCTCGCGGTGGCCAGGGGCTGAATTGGCTTGGGAAAACGATCTGTCTGTAAAATAATCCCTTTTTTGTTTACTGGGGTACTTTACAGGCAGATCACTTCGCTCATCTGGTCCACTGGAAGGGTTCAGAAATGTTTGTACTGGCACACGGGCAGCAGAGGAGGTGGGGGAGAGAGGACTGCTGCTCCACACACACACTGCCAGTTTAACACACTTGAATTACAGCCCAAATAAAAACCAAAACTGCGTCCCGGCACAAATGAGAACTTGTGAATGGGTTTCTGCACCTCTCCCTTCCCACCACGCTGGCTCCCAGCTTCGCAAATCGCTGGTGCGTGCCATTTAAGTCGATGCATGGATTTCCTTGCTTTGCCAAGCTCTGGGATGCCAGCGCACACCAGCCCTAACTGGGTCAGAGACTTTCTTTGTACGAGCAGGCTGAGCTGCTGGGAAACCTTGCCGGAGCCATGCAGCAGCTTCTCGCACACGCTCCTCTCCCAGAGCGATGGGGGCGACGGGGTGAGGAGGGGGAGCGGACGAAGTGGGGCTGAGCTTCCACCACACTTGATCCCCTGCCAGCATAAGCTTCCTTATGGGGCTTACAGCCACGGCAGAAGTCCGAGTAAAGCCCCGGCTGCTCCCACGGCTGCCGAGGCTAAGCGCCCTGGGATCAGAGCGGTGCCACCGAGCTCCGCATCTGTCACTCGGATCTCTGCTGTGCTCAGAAAGTGGGGGGAGGGCGAATAAGAGACAAGTGAGCCTATTAGTATTTATTATTTGTATTATTATAGCACCTCAGTGCCTAGTCGTGGACCAGAATTGCATCCTATTAGCACTGCGCAAACCCGGAGCCAAAGTACTATAGTCCCTGCCCCAGAAGGCTTACAATCTCTGTTTCCGAACAGGGGGGTACAAAGAGATGGGGGGGGTAAAAGGGAGCAGTGACAAAACGTTGATCACTGTGACGGACAGCGTTGGTCTTCTGGTAAGAACCATCAGTTCTTAAATGCTTGGTTGGATTTAGACATTCTTCACACAGTCAATACTTTGTATTTCTCGTGGAAAAAAGCATCAAGAAATCACACAAAATTTTATGTTATATTCAGTGAAAAACATTTTTCATTGCAAGAAACACATGTAAGGTTATTTTTAAAAAATATTGTTTAGTTTGTATGTTCTAAGCAGATATCTGAACACGTTTACAAAGTCTACACATGCAGTGTATAAAGAAAGTTAAAAATTTTTAACCAACTTACTTTTTTCACTCATTCCTTTATTTAATTTGCACTCTTGCAAAAAAGAGATACCTTTTAATTCAATTTAAAAAAAAAAATAGAAGAGATTTCATTTCAACTACTTTTGTGGACACACTTGTATTTTCTGTGTGCTTATGATTTAAAAAATAATCTAAATAGAAATGATCACCTTGGTGGAATTAAAACCAATGCTAGATACAAGGACACAGAACAACTGTGTATTTAGGAAATCTATGTAACTGATTTTACGGGTTTCTCTGATCAAAAAGTGCGATTACAACTTTGTGCAAGAAGGGCATGTGATTTACAACTTTTTGTAAGCATATCTTATGTGCATATTTTTAATAACTTGCCTGTAAGGCGCCAAATCCTGCTGTTCTGCTCAAAGTTTCTCTAAAATCAACAGCTCCTTGACACTGTGCTCTATTCCACTGGCCTCCTACTGTGTGTCATAGTTAATACTGTGAATAACTCAGTGGAGTTCAATATTCCTGATTTTAACTACAATTACTCTATGGTATTAAGTATTTGCCAGTTTGAATATCTTACAGAGGCCTGTAGGACAGTATGATTTATCCCCATGCAGAGGGATGAAGGGAAACGAGAACTAGCTGGACAGTTTGTAAAGTCATTAAACATTTTCCATGATCAGCTCTGTTATTTGCCATTTGGATAGGCCCCACTGAAATCACGTAAGTAACCTATACTCTTTACCTAAAAATAACTTTCAATATTATCTTTCTTCTATGCATTCTCTAAATTGCTGTAAACATCCAGGATACCCATATATATATATACACACACATGGGGTGTGTGTGTGTATACGTGCATATACATGTATAGGTGTATATGTATACACACATACACACACACATACATATATGTACATACACATATATACGGATATATAGCTATGACGTAGTTAGGAAACAATAATGTCATCTTTATTGCATTCTTAAGTATCATAGAACATGGGTATTATAGGCACACATCTTAACTACTCCTTCTTACTACAGTCCTAAAGCTCATTTACCTGAGATCTGCATCTGTAAAAATAAAGTTCCATTTTTAGCTGCATGTTACAAAATACTAAATATGAGCCCCACAGATATGAAATTACAACTTAATTTTGAGACTAATTTACTACAAGTAAAATATGCTATCTTGTAAAAAAGATACTGCTGAAAGAGATACATATTAAAAAGGAAACACGATTCTTAGAAGTTTAAAAATCTCCCTATGCCTTCCCACATTGTAATAAATTTATAAAAAATATTTGACACAGAAAATCTCCACAGAAAGCATCCTGCTG
>NW_009230955.1:7661-26652 GCF_000690835.1 Fulmarus glacialis
CCACCCATCTCGCAAAAGTTACATAGTTCAGGAGGGCAGACTCCATATTGTAAGTATTTAATTTTCATCATCCCGTCCGTAGTGAATAGTTTGTATTTCCTGAGCTATGAACATAGCCATCTCTCTGGTGCCCGCAGCAATCACTCGGCAGGACATAAGATCCAGAGGTCCCCCTGAGGACAAAAGAATTAATGAGAACTGTCTTATGTGATGTGAAAAGGCAATGTATTCTTAAATATAAACCATGCTGTAACTAGATAGGTTCAGAAACACTGAAACAACTTCATACATAGCTCCTTTTGGGGTGGGAAGGACAACCTAATTCAGCAACTCCTATCTGGAAATCTCCTGCAAAAAGTGATTTCAGAAAATTCTACATACAGTGCCAAATTATGCAACAGAAGCAGCGACTGTCTGGATTTGTTCAGTATCCACCAATAAATGCAATATTCCCTTCTTTCAGCAACAGGAAGGGGTAGAACAGAAATTAGTTCAATCAGCATACCCTTCTTCTTAAACCATATCTTTCCACACTATCCACATATTGGTCACCAGTAAACTCTGAGATGTGTACCATCTAAATGAATACAATAATAACCCGGAGACTGTGCTGTCCTTTACTCCCTCTGAGTCATGTATGTTCAGACATGTACCTGAGAGTCCTCCTTTCTCGGGAGGCTGTCTCTGCCGGAATCTGTTTAGAGTCTGAGCGCATCTACCAATCTCCTGGGCTAGTTCTTTACTGTAAATCTGATCCTTTAAAGGAATTACTCAAAGTCATGGAAATACAGTTTGACTCAGAAGACCTTTGATGTGATGAAACCCCGGGCTGGAATTACATCAGCGCGTTACGAATAATCAGCTAGAGTCTAGTGGAGAGTACAGACGTTTCTACAGAATACTGCTAGAAATGAGATAGAGCCACAGGAGGAGGACTGTACTGAGGTAACACAAGCTGCCCCAAAATAGCCACTCAGTCCCCAAAAAGTCAATGAAAACAAGGATATTTCACTCACCTGAAGTGTCTATCACAGTACCACCCGCCTCTCTAATAATGACAGTTGCCGCTGCCAAGTCCCAGCAGTGCAACCCAAACTGGTAATAGGCGTCTGCAGCGCCGGATGCCAAATGGCATAGAGCCAGGGTCGAGCTCCCAATGACACGGACCCTAAACCCCGCGAGAAAGGGACACAGTAACATAAAGCAGAAAACGCTTTTGATTTCAACCTATGTGACGAGATTGCAAAATGTGCAACGTACGGGGTTTTTTTGTTTCGTTTGTTTGTTTTTTTAATGACTTCTGGACACAAATGTGAGGCATATATTGTAAAATATCTTACCCGTGTGCTTGGGCCTTGAGCAATCTCTCAATGTTACCAAGGAACAATTTCAAAGTTGCAGGGTCACGTTTTGGACCAATTTCTGTTAAAATTAAGGCCTTCGAGATATCTGCAATGTAGGTAATTGTTTCCATTAATTCAACAGCTTCCAAGTAGATTCTGGAAATTTGTTTTTAAATTAAACACTAATGGACTTTTCACAGAAAAACAATTTTCACGTCCCTTTTTTTACCCAAAACTCTTTCATAAAATAAGTGACAACTTTGCATAAAAATTCAAGCAAGACTAAATTCGTCATATCAAATGGTCTGATCTAAACATACCTTTTAAAAAAAGAACAGGAAGCCTAAAAACAAGAATGCATTCTTACATTCCTTCTCTTTCCATACATTGTTTTATTTCATTGACCGGTCAGCTTTTGGCAAATTCACTAACATTAGCAGTCAACTACAAATAATCCAGTGACCTAGTAACTATTAATGATGCCAATCTAATCATATTTGAAAACAGGATGGTTCTTGAATAGGGACCTTTAATGTAATTTGTTAACAAATGATAAACATTTGGGAATACAGTAAGAGGAAAAAAGTTTCTACCTAAATCAGCTGTCACCCAGTAATAGCTCCCTTTCATTCTGACATTTCAAAGACTGAAGACACCTTATGACTGAAAAAAACCCTTTCTTATCACAAACTAAAGCAGTATCTTAATTAATAATAATATGAATGTTATATTTGTATTGTGTTCAGCAAGGGCAATTCTGACCTACAGCAGACGAGGATATCAGCCTTGTGTACAGTCAAAGGAGAGACTCACAGTGACTTGCAAGGTGTTGAAGTAGTCCTCACGTGAGATCTGAATATTGCTAGTATATAACAAGCATATGCCAACGTAGGTGGAGACGGTTGATCAAATGCCAAGTGTCCCTGCTCCTGCTGTGCCAGCTGAACTCGGAAGCGTTAAAGATATGACAAAACTCAAAGGTTTAGCGGTTGGTTACTTACTAACTAGGCTGTGCCCAAGTGTCAGGTGTCACCTTCTACCCTGGGTTAAAAGGCTAGGCATTCATTCAGGTAGGGAATGTCTACCTGGTTGTTACAGCTAATTGCGTAAGTTGAAAATTCTTAGCAGAAGTAGCAAGGAGGTTTTCAGAAGCAAATTAGGCTGGTGTGAGACATCATTTAATTAAACAGGCTACCAATGAATTTAGTATTGCAGAGGAACATTATGGATTCAAGCAATGCGGTAAATGGTTGGTGAGTAACAGGTATGTAATTAGATTAAAAGTTACAGGGTATCACAAAGCTTAACTGTAGAAACATAGATTTAACAACCGCTTTTTAAATTACTGCATTAAAATATAGAAACATCAATCCAGGCACGCTGCAGGGTATTTGTTGTTTAGCCACCAGTGAAAACACCGCATGGCGAAAGCCTTAGATCTTTTTGCATAACAGACTCAATTTATAATTACAGAACATTTAATGCACGCCTCATTGCTGAAGTGCACCAAGCATTCACACCATACCAGTCGTAGCTAGGTCATGACTAAGACAGTTGTTCTTTTGAGTTATTAAATATATTTCTAATGCATAAATGGATATCTCAAATTTTCATCAAGGCTACAGGTAGAAATTGGATGAAGAGACTAAGGCAAGGAAGAGGGAGGCCTCTGCTTAGGAAAAGGAGCTGGCTGATCACGAGACTCAATGGGGTTTCAGGAATTCAAGGTACAAGAGAAAATTTACTGACTACTCCTCACTCTGACAGAGGCCAGAAAAATAAGGAGGCTTGGCAGAAGAGATTTAACAGTGATATGGATAGATTTATGAGGAAAAGACCAATTCTGTTGACCACAGAAGATTAAAAAAAGAAAATACACTTACAGTATTAGCACTTGTAAGGCCTGAGCTGAATCTAAGCATGAGAAGAAAGTATCACTCAAGATCAAAGGGAAGATGGATCCTTCATTTAAGTGCATCCTGACTGCTTGGACCCCCATACCAGACCTCTACAAAATTTAGCATTGATGAAGAACAGTGTTTGCCTGGACTGTGATTTCAAATGACTAAATCTGAACAATGAATGTATAGCGTAGATCAATGTTATACAACAGTCACATTTCCTGAAAACAAAAGGCATGAAGTAACATGACAGCCTAGATCTCCAACACATCATGCATTGCGAAGGCTACTTGAGCTCCAGTGGTAGGTACAGGGAAACACACTCTCTGTTCCAGGGTAGGTTTATTTCACTGAAGCCACAGTCCGTACAGGAAAAGAGCAACTGTGATTTTATACCCTTAAAACATCAATAGAAGTGAGACTAAAGAAGATCCATCTTCACTGGAGAAATTACCCACCACCAAATGATATCTCTCGAAACAAAGGAAAATTTCAAAGCATTTGGAAGGGCAGAATCCACCTCCCTTGCTATGTTCTAGACACCCACATAGACTGGATGTCCAGAGAAAGGAGGACAAAAGTGGCATGTGCCAAAATTGTTCCTCGCTCAGCTGGAAACAGAACTCTCTGGCTGCAAAAGCGAGCGAGGCCATTTCAAGAGTGGCTCAGCCAGCCCAACTGGGAGCACCCTTAGTTTTTCCTAATAGTCTCTGCCAGCGTGAGCTTTTGTGGAATATGAGATATTCAAGCACTGACAAAAATGGGATGTATAATCAAGGATTAAAATCTTACGGGACGCTGACTTTACAATTTGCTCCGTCTCTCCAAATAGGGAGACCCCAGCTCACTATTAATTTAGGTGAATAGCCAAACTTCCCAAATTTCAGGGAAGTTTTGATGCAGGGTCTACTTGAGGCACTACAACAAATCTGTATGTTAAATTGCTTGAATTTACTGTGTTTCAAATTCATTAAATCTCTTTTTGGGGTGAAATTTTTACCGTCTCCTGTGTAGAATGATGTACATTTTTGGCACATGTCTGCTTCTGTCTACAACTGAGTGTTATGTTCTCCTCTGCATTTTGATTGATTAAAAGAAAGCTTCTCTACACACATCTGATTATTGTTATCTATTATCATTAGGTAAACAGACAGATCTATGACTTGCTTTACCAATAAAAGAGTTCCATTAAAGTGTTTGACTAAGTGTTGCTAGCTATTTGTATGTTGAAACATACCTCACACACAAAAGCAAGCTGTTAAAGAACCCCTAGTGAAGCATGCATCCTTTAGTTTACTTTACTGTTAGCATGTATGCCTACAGGCATAATACACTTTATGACGTACAAGTTTGTTGGAAAATAAGTGGATAACGGCCACCATAGTACTCTGAATTTGATTCACCATTCCCATTGCATCTTGCTCATAAAAAGTTATGCCAGTGTACAGCTGGTGAATGAAACTGGTGAATCTACTCATTCTTCCTTATTTTAAACAATGGTTATGAAGCAAAATAATTTAAATAGTTCATATTCAGATGTACATTTTAAAAATAAAATGAGGAAAGTTGTGATTTTTCAGAAAAAAACAAACACATAACAACAAAATTATCATGCAGGTGAAATACTTTCCATCAGGATAATGATGTTCATTATCCTAATGATGATTTGCAACAACTCTGAAACAAAATTAACATATTCCTTTTAGAGTTCTAACAAAATCTAGACCAACCTGTCTCTTTTGATACCTGAAGCCTTTTGTCATTACAAAATGCCCCTTGACCTCTTCTACCAGTGTATAATCGTTCTTCAGTGCAGTGGTAAATTACACCAAATTCAAGCTTTAAGATTTTGAAAAGGAAAGAAATGAATGCAACTCAAATTACTCATCATAAATATAAACAACTACTATTGGCAGAAAGATCAGCAATATTTTAATTGGTACATGTAATCAAAGATTATATTGATGCTAATAAACTGGAATAATTTTACTATTACTGTGATATTGAGATATAGGTCATATAAAATTCAGTTTATAAAGAGAAGTCAATGCAGATCTTCTAAACTCTTACTTGCAGCTTGTTTGTGTTCACATTAGAATGGATTAAATGCTAAGTTGATTTCAAATTCAATTGTATGTTTTTATTGAAAGTATGCAAGTCCTCTAAGGCCAGATTCTGAATGCTTTACTTTCACTGGTGAGCAGTTACACCTAGAAGCAATCCCCCTGACTTCAGCTGGACCCTGAAGACTTGCGGCCCCAAATACATAGATATGATCAGTCAGGCATCCAAACTCAGAAGTCATGGCACACTGTTTATTAACAGTGGATGTTTTTATATGCACTTTACCTTTCATGATGCATCTGATTTGCCCGCCTTTTCAACCAAAGTAGTACACTCCAGTCACTTGTTCAAATGTTTCTCTGCAAAATCCTTTTGTTTACACATAAAAGTGAGAATCTCATGAAGTCACACGACTCCAAGAGAAGGAGTTTGAAGAGAAATACCAAATATTGTGACCCTCAATGAAAGCTTGAGAATGAGCAACACTGGAATTTTTGTGGGAGTATCTGTTTACCAATGAGAAGAGGGTCACAATTTGACCCTTGATTTAAACCCAAGGTATTTAATATTTTCATTACTTCAATAGTTTTCACCAAAAGATTTTAAAGCACTTTGCAAACTTCAATGATCAGCTCCTAAAATTACCCCTAGATTAAGTACTATTAGCAATATTTTATTTAAGGGTGGACAGATACACAAAAATTAAGTGACTTGCCCAAGGTCACAGAAGAAGTTGGTAACAAGGTCAAGAAAACATCTCAGATGTTCTAGACTCCAAATCTTTTCCTGCTGCCCTCCTCCATTCAATGTGAATAATCATCAGTGTTCATCAGAGACTACTCAAAGGGAATAGACTGTCCTCACTCCCTACCCCAAGGTCCCATCTAAACCAAGGGTTTTTTTGAGGAACACAATATTAATAGACTCTACTGCAGGAATTTCTTCAGTACTGTTCAAGGCTTACATTCAGGCCAGTTCCCCTGTGTGTACTTTGGCTCCTTTTCAGCTTACTACTTTTTTCTGCTTTTCCCATTTGTTTACTGAGGGAGATTTAACATCATTCTTTATTTTTGTTTCAGCTTTGTTTAGTTTACATAACCCAAAATATGCAGCATCAAAATCACGATGGTGTTCTAGAAAACATAAATATTAGAAAAAGCTGTCTGGTAATAATATGTAGTATTCAAAAGGACCTTTGGGAATGAATAAACTTCAGAAAGGCATGGAAGTATGGAAGTGTTTCTCTGCAGTTTCCATGTTTGAAAAGTCTAACTAGAGAAGTACACAACATTATTCTGTTTAAATCAGTAAGAGCCACTAGCACATCTGAAAACTATGTTGTTATTGCACAGAACTCTTGCTGGCTTCACTTACAGCTATACATATATTTAAGATCGTGGAATTAGGCTGAAAGAGGCACATTCCTTGGCAATTTGAATAGCTATTTCTTCTGTATAGATCAAACTGTAAACCAGCAACATCTGGAGACAAGGCACTAGCATGAATGAGTATAGCTAGGAAACTCAAAATGGCACATATGAAGGCTAGGTACTTTTTCCCCTCCCTGTAATCAAGCTCTTATGCAGGAAATATAGTTATTTTACTACGTTAAGAAAACCACAAAGGCAGATTAAATGAACTAGGCCCATAATTTTGCACTCTTCATAGAAATCAGTTCTGAACTGCCTCATAGCAGCAGTTAGCTTTCACAGATACTGCTAGCAGGAAAGAAGCAATAATAAGAAGAACACTGAGAGATGTGTTTAAATTATGAATAGGCAGCACTATATTTAACTCATTATGGTTTTGTCTTACAAAACCTTGCTCACGCCAGTACTCCCTTTTTCCCCCACATAAATCCTATAATATTTATAATAATTTGGAAGAATTGTCTTGTAATAGCCAGTTTGTGTAAGTAAGTTTTGCAGGACTACGATTTTAGACTAGTAGAGTATGATCAAATGCATTTAAAAAGCGTGGAAAAACCTGAGTAGTGGCTGATTTAAAAAAAAAATTTGTTTTATTTAAAGTTCCCGCATGGTTTTGAGGCTTCTAACCAGCTCTCAGGTACCCATCTTAAAGAACATGCTTCATACCTCTTTGTTAACAGCAAATCCAATGCTCACTGCCACTGTTGGAAATCTGTGAAAAATAAGAAATTAAGTATTATTGATGAAAAATCTCTCAACTTACTCCTTATGCAACTCCCTTAGGCAACAAAACCCCACATGGAGCTCTGTGATTTTACTTGTGTCAAAATGCTCTTGACATTGTACTGTTTCTCCTTTGTCAGCCTCTTAAACTTTGTCAGTTCCTTTAAAAATGTAATTTAATATTGGAGAAGGTAAGAAATAAACACATGAAGATATCAGGGTTTTTATACTAAATGTGTTGTATATTTTAGTGATCTTTTTGCTTTAGTGTAATTGAATTATCCAGTATAAAATCATTAATGTTGTTACAACAAGTCATCACTTTTAAGAGCACATTTTGTTCAAGTTCAAGCATCTGAGACAGCAATTAAGTAGCATGGAGATACCTTGCTGCTGACATCAACACAAGGAGAAACCAGTTCCTCTACCCTCTGTTTTGTCAAAGTGATGATCTTGTATTTAATTGGGGCCATTTGACTAAAGTATAATTATTGCATTTTAAACAATGAAATAAATTCATTTCTTAAAAACACGTTTTAAAAAGGGCTGTAAAGCAAAGGTCCAGAAAATATTGCTAGAAAGAGAAAATTTCACTTAACTGCATGAAACACCAGGACATGACACCCCCTCACCTCCCCTTGAATTCTATGTAATTCCACCAAAAGTCAAGGAAATGCCTTTTTTTTTTTAATGATAACTGCAGTTATGTTAAGTCACTAACTATAAGGCAGAACATATTTAAGGTTTTAAGTAAGAAGTATTATGAACAGTCATTAATTTACAACTCCTAGCACTCAAACAATGAATTAAACTTCTGCATTTTTGCAGTAACGATCCCTAGATTTCTTTTTGCAGAGTGGTATTATAGAAATTTACAACCAATATCTATGTACAACTTAGTTTTCAGTTCTGCTTTACATATATGCAACAGTTGTACTTCCCAGGAAAAACGAAGCATTTGTATTTGAAAGGGAGAAAACACCACTACTAAAAGGAATGTGTAACAACCACATAAGGAGTTAGGCCAAGTGTCATCATAGCACAGCCTTGTTCCTCCAGTTCAGCTCAAGCCTCTGCACGTTAATGTGCGGTTATATATAAACGAGCTGTGAGTCAAGAGCTTTGGGTCATTAAGCAATCAGCAGAAACTTTAGCTTACCTTCAGATAACAGTATAGAGCTCTCTCCAGCACAAACACACACTCCCTCAGATACACTACATGAGGTATGAAAAGATAAAGGGATGACTCCTACTTATGAGTCAAAGGAACAAATCTACCACAGTAAAACACCTTTAAGCGGAAGGGAGGATTTGTAAGAAGCTAGATTTTGCTTTTCCCAGTTCACTGTCCACTTACCTGTGCACAAAGTTGCACGTTCCATCAACAGGGTCAATAATCCAGGTCGGACTGTCGGTGAGGACACATTTTGAACCAGCAGCAGTGGATTCTTCTGCAATAAACCTGCAGTGGATTAAAACAAGTGTCCCAGAAAATTGGCTTAGATATGTGACTTGAAAAGTCAAGCTCATTTATATATGTATAAAATTTTTGTATAAATGTACATGTCTGTATAAACACACATATTGCTTTTTTCAGCTGGGAATGGGGAACTTTCATAGAAACTTTGAAGGACAGTTCTCACATTTATAGCATACTATTTTACATGGTAAAAAGAACTCAATTTATGTTCACTTTTCCAACATAACTTTAAGAAAGTCATGCAAATGAATGCAAAAATGGATCTGAACTGGCATCCCTAGAACTCTAGAAGTTTTTTTTATGCAGAATGTAATTTTATGGGTTAGGCCTGTCTCTTGCAATAAGTAATATAAACTGCAAACTGTAGCTGCTTCTCTTTTGCAGTAAAAAAAAAAAATAATGCACTCTTAGAAAATCCACAATCTCACTCCTACTTGAATTTTTTACAGTAGTCTGACTCAGGAAATTAAAAGGTTTACAAAGCTGAACTTTCTTTTTCCCATGACCCAGAGAAAATCAACAAATTAATTTTTTTGTTTGTTGTTTGGATGCACAAGGCACACACTGAAATCTGAGCTCATCTTCTGCTCTGTTTTCTGTCCCAGTTTCTTCTAGTAGATATGCTTTTTTCCCCTCCTTTTTCCCTGGGAAACATCCAGTTCTGGCACATTGCCTGCTGACCTTAATTATCCCTGCTCTCCCATGAACTGCTCAGGGTCTGTTTCTATAAGTGTTGTGCAGGTGCTACTCTCACAGATTTGAATAACGTCCTGTATGTACAGAAGGTGCAGAATCCAACTGCTAGTACTGAATCTTGCTTCTGGTTTCACATTCGAACAACTGGTAGTGGTATTCAGAGTTCCTGGGAATGCTTGAAGATGAAAAAGCTTCTCTTGAAGACACAAAGAGAAAAAAAATTGATAAAATAAAGAGAAAATGTCTTTTGTAGCAGCTATTTTCTTTCGTGCCCTCAACATGTGCTGTATGACGCCATGTAACGCTTGCAACCACAAGCTTAAAATGTTCTGCAGACAGCACAGGAGGAGACTTCTTGTATTTTCCAAATGCTACTTTGCCTTTCCCTCAGTAGAAAGGGACTATTTTGATGGCATTATGGGCCCCCCAGTTGGTATGAAGAGGGAAGTAGGAAGTGTTTGTTACTATTTTCATCTCCATTAAAGATAACAGCTGAAGGACGAAGTGTTAGTGTGCAACTGAGAAATGAGAAAGTCTTGAACAAGTGTTTGGAATTCTCAGTCAACATAACACTTTGCAGACTCCTTGCTCTAAATCTTCCATTATTTTGTCTGTTGGTGCTGTATCATTTGACTTCCGCTTTTACAAATCTTGTAATTAGCACCTAAACCCAACCATATGCTTTGGCTGCGCTGCTAGCTGCAGAGGAAGCTCATCTTCTTGCAGATGGAGCACCCTTACATCACATCTCAAATTGTCCATCTTCCCCATAAATTATGCCTCTGCTTCAACCCTCTGCCAGCTCCTCCAGCCAGAGCCTGAACTGTAGCTGTTGTCTTGCCAGTCAAAGAAGGGTGAAATGGGAACCTCTTTAAAGACAAGAGTATTTCTGTGTAAGGTGTTTTGCCCTCAAGTATCCTAAGTCTTTCCCTCGCTTTCTCCTTACAGCAGGGTGCGACGCTGCAGTCCTCACATACATAAATGCTAATATGAAGCCGGGGCACAGCAGTGCTGTTGATAAAGTCTTGATGTCCAAGAACAATTTTTCCAAAATGGATGTAGGACAAATCAGGTGCACATTTTATGAAATTTGGGCTAATAGGTTAAAATAAGCCCCTTGCTGTTATACAGTACTGGGTACTGTGAGAGGCCCTCAAGGTTAACATCAGATGCGTTGCTCTATATTTGAACGTGGTGCTCTGTCCTGTGAAAACATGGAAACTAAGCAAAACATTCAGCCTGAAGTACTGGAGACCAAATTTTAGGAACAGCTTGAGAAATGGGAGGGGTAGCCATGTTATTACAGTAGTTAATTTAATATGCCAGCCTGCCAGCTCTGTTGACCTCTCTTCAAATCTGGATTAAAGTTTTCTGCCACTGAAAATGAGTCCAGTAATTTTAGCCTAGCCTTAGTGGACATCTGTTCATACCACGGTGCCACTCTGAAATTCATTGCTGGAACAGCAGGGAAACTGCAGCACAGCATAAACTGCAGCAGGAGTGATACCCAGTGGAGTGCAGGAGGTTCAAACCGGGGCTATCCCTCACCTACCTCCTTCTGGGGGCCTGAGGGCAGAAAGCCAGGCAGCTAGAGCTGGATGTCACCCTCTGTAATGGCTGTGTCCTGATTTTAATGTCTACAGGATTAAGGCGACAATTAAAACCAAAGATGACAACTTGTGTAACAGTTACACAGGAAAATGGTACGATAGCCTTTTTCAGCCAGTAGCCCCCGATATTCTGGCTGTGCCTACCCACAACTCAAAGATCTACCCGAAAAAAATTCCTTTTGAAAAGACTTGCTTGGAGCATGTCAGAGTACCAAAGAGTAGGCAAAGATGAAAACTTGGGTGAAGCACAAATGAGGATGATAAATATCACTTAGCCAAGCAGAGAGAAGAAGAAAGAAACATGGGACAGAATTACCTTTTTGACAGGTTTTCCTGATATTTCTCTTTACTTCTGAGTACATTTCCAGTGTCTCAAGACTCATCACTGCCACAGTGCAAATGGCACAGATTCTAATGAGACCCCTTTTAATTTTTCTAACTCCTAAGGTACATTTTTTGATTCAGAGAATGTAGGAATCAAGATGATTTAAGAGAAAAAGAAATAACAGAAATTTTCAATGATGCTTTCAACAGCCAGATTAGGGGACAGGCTGAACACATTTTAAATGATCTTTTAATGTTTTTACTGCACATTAATTTAAAACTTGATTGCTACTGTGGACTCCTCATTGCAAGTGTTTTAATCTAGTCTAGTTAAATCTAGTTTTAATCTGCTGTTTAATCTAAATGCATTCACTGTCTGAACAAACTCCAGCCACAACCAACAACCAATATCAGCAAAAAATAATTGTCTTGAAGAAATGGCAATTCCTTCATTTGCTTATAAAGTCAGAAGTTAACTGTACAGAGTTAATAAAGTCAGAGATTTTTCAGTTCCTAGGTCTATGTTGACCTTACAACTTCTGTTCCCATTCTGAGTAACTCAAGTGCTTCTGATGATTCTCATTTTACGTGAAATGTGAGTGTTTTATGTTCTCTGCCAGACTGTTCAAGGAGAAAAAAAAAACAACGTAAGAGTGGAGATGAGAAAAGAGCAGAGCCAGCAATAGTAGAAGGAATATTACACAAATAATAGGCTTGTAAAGCCTGGCACTCTCTTGAGAATCACAGCCAAGAACCACACGTTATGTGTACAGTACTGCTTCAATGTGTGATCACATACAACATGTATTTAGAAAGCCATATTTAGTATATAATGTTCTTTCTACTCCTTTTTACGTTTTTTTTTTTCCCAGCAGCACCGCCAACAATCAGATTAGTAGCTGAGCCCTCCAGACTTTCATCTTTGTTGATTTCTGCACAGCGCTGGAGTGCAAGGCTTATCTCCATCAGAGATGCACACAGTTAGAAGGAAGTCATACAGTATTTAAGGGATACACAGGCTCTGCACTGGCTCTGCAGGAAGATGAATTTTATCCTTACGGACTGAAGTAAAATGTGGAAATCAATTGCAGAGTCTCTGCATCAAACCAAACCCGGCCAACTAATACAAAATCTCTCTCTAATCTGTGCATGTGCTAGGAGTTGTTATTTTCAAATTGACCATAATAATTCAAGGGGAGTCAACAATCTGATCTATTTTTAAAACCTTGGGTTGACACCCCATATAGTAATTTATATCCTGTTTATGTATACACATCAAATGATGATAAACAACTCTGCTTGTCACTGATTTTAGGATTCTACACAACACAAGGTAAATGTGATTAAATACGATACTTGTCCTGATCTGGCAAATGCTTATGAGTGATGGCAAAAGAAAGTGAAGGAAAGGTCTGCAGGATGGGACCTTTGCTATCATTAATTTCAGCTATATTTTAATAGATATACTTAGCATAATTCTTATACAATAGAGAACAGATCAGTATCCTGAAAATCATGGAAATTCATATGAAACCTTCATACATAACGTCCCTATAGAGGAAACATTACTATTAAATACATATATTAAGAAACATAACTATTAGAAAATATAAGGTACTAAGTATAGGGAAGTGGTACTTTTTTAAAAAGGAGTCCTATGAAAGTGTCCAACAGCAATAGGTTAATATGTAAGAGAGATATATAGACTTTTAAAATTACCTTTAAATGCCAGTCAGATATACAGTTCTTAAAGGAAAAAAGGCCATTGATAGTTTCTTTCTATAGGCACTCACCTGTGGGAGGGAAACTTCTCTTTCAGAACAGAAATAATTAAATTTTCCACAAAATGATCAGTTTCTGTCACTAGATCTGCTGCAGATGTCTTTGTGGACACTTGTTTTTCCTCTGTTAGAGCTTTCCTAATGATCTGAAACAGAAGTTCACAAATCAGATTTGTTGGTCACTCATCCTGTGCACACTAAA
Source organism: Fulmarus glacialis (assembly GCF_000690835.1). Lineage (NCBI taxonomy): Eukaryota > Metazoa > Chordata > Aves > Procellariiformes > Procellariidae > Fulmarus > Fulmarus glacialis. The sequence goes on from NW_009230955.1 coordinate 21,216, forward strand.
ATAATATATTTACTGAAAAATTATAGCTAATCCTGAAAAACAATTCTACCAGAGCCTGTTTTAATTCTTCTGACTAAATATCCTTCTGACATAAGAAGTAGTCTTTGGGAACACAGCATTTTGAATCACTCTGCAAAGAACCTCTTTTGACAGTTTAGAAAAGGATCGGTGAATGGGATGCAACTAATGGAATAGAAGGATGATGGCAGTCACCACGTTTTAGGAAATTACAAAAAATACACCTAAGAAGAGCTTTGAGGCTCAGGGATTTTTCATGGAAACCCCTTTTTCTTTTTTTTTTAATTTACAAGGCCAATACCCCACTGCTCTTTTACTTTAAAAAACATGCAATAAGGCAAACCCCATTGGTTTCTTTTTTTGCCAACAAAGACACACAAAGTTTATTTTTTCTTGTGGAGATGGGTTTTTGGAACTTCAAGTGCTGACCACCCACTAGTTCCCAAAGAATTGCTATATATTTAACAAACAAAAATGTAGACTTTTCCCCAGATATGGAACCAGTGATCTAACCCTGGATTATCTTCTGGAAAAGTCTTTATCTCCTTTTCAAGGGTTTTACTGTTAGAAACTCAGAACTAAACCACATCAAGTGCAAATGCACATATGGGAAAACAGTTAATAAAAGCTTTTTCCCCATTTTCCCATTTTCTTTCTGTTTTTTTCCACTCCTTCATTAATAAGAAAAATAAGGAGGCAGGATGATAATGCTCAATTTGCAAAAGGAGCTGACTTATTTTTTAACCAGTGAAAATGATAAACTATTTGAAATTAGGACAACCAAAACAAAGGAAAAATTAAGCACCACTTATTTGTATAGAATTATATTAACTAAAACCAGAACCAACAAGACCAATATTCCAAGTCCCTTCTAAAACTTACATATTTCAATTGTTTAACTAAATTTCCATTGATCAGAATATTTTAAACCCATCTAAAGAGAAGTGTTTGATGACCAAAGAAAACAGTTCTGCTGTATTATGCATTGGAAAGGGAACCAGCAACTCCCAAATTTCAGTCTCAGCTCTTGGTTTTCGTAGTATGAAATACTACGTTTGAAGGGTGTACTCATTGTTCTGACAAGTAATGGATATTGCTGACTGTTGCCTTAGTACGGAAGGTGTCTGGACTAATGTTTCTGTTTCATGAGCTGTAAAACATTAGTTATGCCTATTTACTGAGCTCGTGAGGGCAGGTTAATACTTTTTGGTTTGAGATGTTGCTAAAGTTCATTATTGTATATCAAAATATTAACCACACTTAATCTTTTTACTCCCCTCAATGCCCTGCATGGTTTTCTTGATGGTTTTACCATAGAAGCATAAAAGCGCAGCTCTAGGAACGCCCTTGGACTCCTCTTCTGTCCAAAGCAAAATCCAACACTCCAACCATCTCAGCTGTGTATTCTAAAAACCTGCTACGCTGATGCCTTTTATTTAAATTGTTCTTTACTTTTAGATTGCCTTTGTATAAGTAAATGCTTAGAATTGGGCTCAGAACTGCACGTAGTCAAATAGATGAGGAATGCTACTTCTCATTTCTTGCCTTAAACGCTCCTTTCAGTAGAGAAGATTTGAATTTCTTTTTAGCAGTGCCATGTTCTTGACTCTTACTCAGTTTTAATACATAGTGGATTGATTTTTGCAGCCATTTAAATCAGTACGTGCCACCGCTCACCAGCGGAGTGAGATCACACCTGCGTCTTGCTGCAAAAAGAGCGGAGGTGAAAGCTCTCTCCTGTGGATCAGGAGATCATGATGCTGTGCTGAAGTCACCAGCCACAAATGGGCACCCCATCTGTATTAGCTCACCCGCAGTACCAGGTGACGCCGTGGGATGGACAGGTCCCTGCTAATTCTCTGCCTCTCATGGGGGGTCTGACAAAAGGTACTCATATGCATTTGCACCAGCTTGTGCAGGTATGCAATCCAAGCCAGAGTCCCACACAAAGATCACACTCCCTGCATCATTGATGAAACAGCTTTTATTCTTCACAAATTTGTCAAATAGCTCAGAGCGGTCCAGAATTCAACTTATGGTGAATAATCCCTAAAAATCATCTGCCTACAAAGAGTGTTAGTGCCTGGTGCTTCAGAGTACTTCGAGAGCATCACTCAGCTCCTCTCCTTGCGGAAGCCTTACGATAAGGTTTTTAGATACCTACTGCAATTGCCTGGTCTTCCCAGCTGGGTGTGGAGTTCCATAAAAGTTTCTCTCTAGGTAACAGGCAGCAGGTAAGTGGAAGACCAAAGGAACTACAAGTTGATGAAACGAAAACAGTTGATTGCTCCTTATCACTGTTGTGCAATGAAACTGGCAACCAAGATGCTCTATTTTGGCTGTAAATGTATTTTACTAGGCTTTACCACTGTATTATAGGTTGCCCCTAGATTATGGAGATTTTACAGCAATTTCTAAGCAGCTGATTTTTGGGAGTGTGGTTATTTAGAACAGAGTCACTTAACACTTTTAGCCCATGCTGCCCCTCCTCTAATAAAGAATTGGCTAGATCTTAACCTAATACCTTGCTTGGGAGCATTTGGGGGGTTATGCAAAGCGAGGGGCATTTACACCAGTACATGCATGAAGACCACATCACAGAGCAAGACCCAGCTCCCTTATTCATTTGCCACGGAGCAGGGGAAATGGAGCCACAAGGGCTCAGTGCAGTCACGGTCCTGGACTCTCCCTTTCCTAGCACCTTTGTGACATTAAGTCATATACAAAGGAGAATGAAGAGGACAGAGGGCTAAGACACCTTCTTCCCCAATACCTGCCAGAAGATCCATCTACAGTGAGGTGCTTGTGTTAGATATTTCATCTCACCATACTGCTTGTACTCACCACACACTTCTGGGAGCTCCAAGATGGATTTACTTGCTTGCAATATTGTCCTGAAATATTTGCTTACTGGTAAAATCAAACATCTAGATAAAAAGCATAACTACCTGCAAATAATTTAGGAAATACCAATCTGGTTTGCTAAGAAATCTGTCCATGTTCCACAGAAAATAGCTTAACAATACCCTGTGGGAGCAAATATAGGGGAAAAAACCTTGGCTTTTTAGAATATCAGTGGAAATTTTGTCTTTTTTTAGTGGGATTCTGCTAGGTGTCTTATGCTTCATAAAATAATTTTCTGACAGAAAAAAAAGAGGGGAAAAAAAAGAAGTAGTTTGTGTGGACTTCAACATGCTTTGTTGAAGTCCTTCCAGTCTCAGTTTCTTAAGACGTGTTTTCACCTGGATGCACGTCTACTCATTTTGGTGAAGTTTCTCTAACTGTAATTGCAGAGAACTGTGCAAATATTACTCAGTGCTCTCAATAGCATCAAAACGCAGAAACTAGTCGTGCCTGCTTTTCTTTAGCAAAAAGTCATATTAAGCCAACAGGCGTACTCTCATGACCATAGCAAGCACAGTTTACTCACAGAAAAAGCAGAAGAGATGTTTGAAAAAGTGCAGTTATATGTGGTCTTATAGAGCGAATTAGACATAATTTTAATGCAGGTCAATTACAGAGATTACAAAACCATGGCTATTCTCATTATGAAATAGCAACATATATTAAATGAGAGCCTGTGATATTTCGTAAAAGTAATGGAACTAAGTAACAGGGCGGGCAAGAGAGACAATGATTTTAACCTGGCAATAGAAGTTACTCCAGCAACATCACTTTTGACACATATTCAAGCAATCATTTCTCTATCGGCCTTTTAAGTTTAGAAGAAACTATTCCAAAGCATAGATGCCTATCTGTTGGAAAGAAGATATATTTTACTTATACTCATGAAACATGATGCAATATAAACCAAATGGTTGTGTAAGCCAAAAGAGGAGACCGGGAAACTATTACTGGCTAACTTCTAGAAATCCAAAATCTTGACTTGCATGCCTTTCTTTGGGTTGGCCTCTGCACCAAGACTCTTGTAGACACTTTCCAATGATTCCAAGCCTTCCTAACCTGCATGGACCTGGGAAATGGAGGGCCTTAAAAGAAAGGCAAAAAAAAAAAAAGCAGATTTCTGGAGATGGAGGCGAAGGTGGAGAGGTCTGAGGGATGGGAAGAAAGGCAGAAGAAACAGATGAACTTGACCAGTGGAATTGACTATTTTTGGTGACCAAAATAAAACTCAATTTTATCGGTTAATTTTCAACAAAAATCCAGTCCCATCAAACCTATGTTACACTGCATTTGCTGTCCTTCTCTCTAGCTTCTTTTGGGAATAGCTGGAAGTGGATTGACATTTAAATAAAAGATACAGCCCTATCTGCACCTTTTCTCCCACAAGGATGTCTGATGGTTTTTGTAACGAAAACCATTCCTTAACATTACAAAGTTAATAAAAACCATAACCAGTTTCAAAGTCCTACTTAAACAAAATCCTTGACTGGTTTAAATTTGGCCTGCCAAGGAATCGGCCATTTCCTGCTAGTTGCAAGGTAGCGATGGCAAACTGCAAACTAAAAAGATGCAAGGATTAACCTTCTGGAATGTTTACTTCTTCCAGGAAAAGGTGCTCAGCTGTGATCTTCTGGACAATTAAAATGGCTGGAGATGGTTACGGCTGTCTTCACAAATTGATATTTTGAGAAATAAGGTGTGGAAGCTTGAGCAAGTCATGAAAGTCTCTCTTGTGAAATGGCTGGCAGAATGAGTATGCTGGAGAAACTGCCGTTTGGAGAGTCTGTGAGAGCATGACCTGTCATCCCGATTTGGATTATCCATTTATTCTTTGTATTATTGAAACAAGTCTCCTCTCCTCTGGCATTCTGTTCAGCTTTGTCTGTCTTCTACTAAGGAGAAAATACGCTTAATAACACATACTAAGGAAAAGTTACAGATCCTGGACTCAAGATAGAAAAGGGGGCTCCTTAAATCATAGTGTACAGGTACAACGTGTGTTTCAAAATACAGCAGAATGGAAGCAGAAGAGAAATACATGTTGCTGAGGTTTGTGTTTTACCCCACTTCTCATCAGAACAATCTGCTGATCCCACTTCTTGGCTCTGTTAGAGTCAGTGGAAGTCTTGCTGCTGCACACAGTGGGGCCAGGATGTCTCCTGAGATGACTAACCTTCTGCTGTGTTGAAACAAGCACATCTTAAATAAGCTACCATAGATCTTCGCAGAGCCACTGCTGATTTATCTCTAACAAGTGAATTTCAGTCACTCTGAAGACACTGGCATAACAAGAAGCCAAAACCTCCCTGACATGACTATTTTTCTCTACACAAGCTGCTAAAAACAAATGCTGGTATTGTAATGGGTAAATACACAATATTCTGGATAAACCCTCAGCTGTACCTGAATTCAACCTTAGCATCACAGCATGCTCCAAAACATTGCAGCAGCAGAATAAACACTCGGTGTATATTTGAAAAAGTTACTAAAGCACCTTCACGCTGACAAATGTTTC
>NW_009230956.1:0-301 GCF_000690835.1 Fulmarus glacialis
CTCTGGGGCCTTTCCAAGGTGCAGCGGAGAAAATGCCAGCAGAGAGGGAAAGGGGCTCATTGTGCTCCCGACCTGCCCAAGCCTGGAACAATGCAGGCCGTAAAAATATCCTTTCTATTTATACAGCCCTCCCTCTCCACGTTCAGACCTGGCCCAATTAAATTCCCGTACCCTACGCTGCTGAGGGAAATGTGCTTCTCCCCTGCCCTGTTGAAGGCAGCGGGGAGGGACGTGCTCCCGCAGCATCGCTACCAGCAGATTCGCCTTCTCCGCGGGCACGGCGGGGTGCCCCTGGCCAGGC
>NW_009230956.1:346-682 GCF_000690835.1 Fulmarus glacialis
TGATGTCCCAGGCCAGAGTGTGTTGTGCCTCTCCCTGTCAGTGGAGGGGAGAAGTATGTCAGTGCAAAACCAGCCCTTGAAAAGGCACTCGGCTCCCTCTGAACGCCAGGAGCACGGGCGCTCCCCCGCCGGCTCTGTCCCGGGCAGGGAGCTGAGGAGGATTTAATCTGTATTTTTGCCTGTGGCACAGCGGGCTCAGGACCACACATCCCGCACTTCAAATGGAGAATTCCCAGATCCCGTTGATTTCACCGTGCAAACAGAGAAATGGCCACAAAACGTGCCGCATCCCGTTTTGCATCGCACCGCTGCAGCGCCTGCTCCTCCTCTGCCCCA
>NW_009230956.1:785-1099 GCF_000690835.1 Fulmarus glacialis
AGGGAAACTGAGGCAGCGGTGACGTGACCAGCAGAGGGGGCAAAATATAGGTTGAAACAGGATCTTGTGCGTCGCGAGCCCATGGTCAGCCAAGGGGAGGCTGCAAACCCCGCTGGACACAGCCCCATCCCCCTTGAAGTCTTACAGGATTCAGGGGTTGGAAATTGAAACCAGGTGAATTCAGGATATTAAAAAAGTGTGTGCTCCCCTAGTGACATCAGGGACAGGGAACCTGGAGCTGCAGCAGGTTTCCCAGTTTGTAATCCAGAGGGATCTTGCAATGCCTGGAAGGGGCAGGAGGATGCTGGGGGGAG
>NW_009230957.1:0-304 GCF_000690835.1 Fulmarus glacialis
GGATGCACACTCCAGGGTCTGGCCGGGCACGGGGACATCCTTGTCACCGCGCTTCTGCCCAGCTTTCTGCATGCCCCAGGGAACGATGCCGCTCTCCCATCCCCTCCTTGTGCCCCCCCCGGGCTGGCTGCCCCCCCCACCCCGCCTTCTGTTTCATCTCATCCCCATCTCACCATCCCCACCTTCACCTTTTGTTTTCTAACTTTGTTTTTCCTAACAGATAAAAGAGTTCTAAGCGAACCCAAAAGCCACCGTAAGTGTTCATTTCATGGCCATTTTGTTTTTTTGCGAGGCATTGCTTTGG
>NW_009230957.1:378-2106 GCF_000690835.1 Fulmarus glacialis
CCCAAAACTCCTCTGCACATTAAATCACGTCCTCTGCTTGAAGCTATAAATACGACCCGCTTTTGCACCCTCGCTCCCCTCCCCGGCATCCAGATTGGGGGACTGGGGGGACGAGGTGACGCCTGCCAGAGGTGGCATAGTCCTAACGCGGTTGAGATGGCCGGGCTCAGCACAGGGCTTCACTCAAGCACCACGGAAACCAAGAGATGCGAGCGAGCGTGGAGGGAGGAAGGAGGGAAGGATGGGCTGAGCGTGCTCAGCTCCTGCGGCTGGAGGCTTTCCCATGTCTTCCCTCTTCACCCCTCTCCTGTCTGGGCAAATATATCCAAGCCATACCAGGTGTTTAAAGGTGGAGAGCCTTGCGGAAGGGGAAGGCAAGATGGGGAAGCTGAGGGGTGTCCGTATGGATACGGTGACACTCCCATCTTCCCGGGTGGATGCATAGCTCAGGTACATATATGTGAGATGCGTGGGTAGGCGTTACGTTTACTCCTCAGGGTTGTCTCTGTTAGGATGCGAGGGTTGATAGCTTCGTGAATCTGAGCTATATAAACCTAACGTTTCTGGGATTCTTGGTGCTCAGGTAAAGTTTGCACGAGCCGTGGCAAGGTGCCCTCCGAAGGTTTGAGGGGTTCACCCCCATCTCATTCTCTGGCATTACTCTGACTTCTAGACTGCTCTTAGAAAACACCCTCCATCCTCCTGCCACTGCCTTTCCAGCAGGCCCAGTAGACGTCTTCCCCTTCGTGCCTATGTCCCGACGCAGTGGTGGGCTTGGGGAGCACCGGTGGGTCTTGATGTGCATTTCTGGTGCTCCTTTTTTCACCTCCATTTTCTTTAATCCCTCCCAGTGCTGGAGGCCACAGGTGACGTGGCCCTGTACGCCGGGCTGGTGGTGGCCATTTTCGTCTCCATCGTAATCCTCATGGCTGCGGGGGTGGTGGTGTACCGGAGGAGATGCCGGGATTTCGACACGGACATCACAGATTCATCAGCCGCTCTGACCGGAGGCTTCCACCCAGTCAACTTCAAGACCTCCCGGCATGGTAAGAGCTATCGCCCACGCAGGTCCTGCTCACTGGCTCGGAGAGTCTGGCTGCAAATCACAGAAACAAATAGGGGACGGGTCCGTGGCGAACCCCCAGCCCCAATTTTCTAGGGGAATACGCTGATTTTTGAAAGCCGAGAGCTCCATGGAGGCGGTCAGGCGTTGATGGCGGGAGTCAGCAGATGCGGTGGGGGTTTGCCGTAGGATGCTGCTCCTCGCTTTGTCGTGATGCTGAGCCGTTCCCTTCCAAGTGCCTGGGGGAGGGCAGGTGGATGTGGCCCAGCGCTGTACCGGTTGTGCCTCCTGCGCACCCTCCGTCCCTCGCCGGGCGAGGAGGGCTTTTCACAGGCATCTCTTCCAGTCAAGCAGTGCTTTTACGTCCCCTTGTTTCCGCTGCCGTCTTCACGCGACCCGTGTTTCCTCCTCCCGCAGACAACCCTCAGCTGCTGCACCCCTCCATGCAGCCGGACCTGACGGCCAGCGCGGGGGTGTACCGTGGCCCCATGTACGCCCTGCAGGACTCCTCCGACAAGATCCCCATGACCAACTCCCCCCTGCTCGACCCCCTCCCCAACCTCAAGATCAAGGTGTACAACTCCTCCACCACCTCCTCCTCGCCGGGGCTCCACGACGGGGCGGACCTGCTCGGGGGGGTCCCCCCCACCGGCACCTACCCGGGG
>NW_009230957.1:2236-3261 GCF_000690835.1 Fulmarus glacialis
GTAAGCCCCGGGCTGGGGAGGAGGGCGCGTTTGGCTGCTGAATGACCTTGTCCCAGCAGACTTGCCTGCCGTGAGCAGCCCTTTGCTATCCCAAAGCTAGCTCAGGGGAGGAAGGCAGCAAGCCATTCCCAAGGCAGGCTTCTTCGGGCTGGAGGCCACAGCCTCCTGGGACTTACCTGGCTGTCCCTGCCATCGATCCAGGGCCAGTGCCTTGCAAAAAGATCCAACCTGCAGTTTTGCTTCCTAATGCAGTGGCCTGGCTCCTCCCCGCAAGCGGTGCAGCTGAGGAACATCTGGAGATGTTTCTCCTGGGGCGCTCCAGGCTGCCCTAGCTCACCGCTGTTCTTGTCCTTGCCGGCTGGGGTGGAGGGGTGGTTTCTCTTTGGTGGTTTCTCCCTCGTTTCGTGACTAATGCCTGTGTGTGCCGTGCTAGGGGTGAGCCTGCTGGTGCCCCACGGGGCCATCCCCCAGGGGAAGTTCTACGAGATGTACCTGGTCCTCAACAAGGCAGAGAGCGCCCTGTAAGTCGCACCGCGCCGCCCGCGCTTCTGCTCTTCGTTGACCGCCGTGAGGCTCGCTTTCCAACCGGTGTCCCCTCTCCCCTCCCCAGCCTGCCCTCCGAAGGCACGCAGACGGTGCTGAGCCCGGCGGTGACCTGCGGACCCACCGGCTTGCTCCTGTGCCGCCCCGTCGTCCTGACCATTTCCCACTGCCCACTGTGCCGATGTCAGCTCCTCGGATTGGATTTACCAGCTGAAAACACAGTCCCACCAGGGAAACTGGGAGGTGAGGTGGGAACCCAGCCCCTGCAGCCGGTGAAGACCACGAGCGTTGTGGGACACAGTCCCTAGCAAACCCCACCCTGGACAATGGGCTGACCCCCAGCCTTGATTTCCCATCTCTCCCTGTAGGAAGTTGTGACCCTGGATGAGGAGACCCTCAACACTCCCTGCTACTGCCAGTTGGAAGCCAAGTCCTGCCACGTCTTGCTAGACCGGCTTTGGCCCTCCGTCATTTTTGGTGCG
>NW_009230957.1:3292-4649 GCF_000690835.1 Fulmarus glacialis
TCAGCCATCAAGAGGCTCCAGCTGGCCATCTTTGCCCCCACCGTTTGCACCTCCCTGGAGTACAGCCTCAAGGTCTACTGCTTGGAGGACACGCCAGATGCTCTGAAGGTAACGTCGCCTCGCCGCGCCGGCGCGGGCTGCCCCTGCTTCCCCAAAGCCGTTTGTGCTGGAGGCGAGATGCTGCCTGCTCCCTCTCTGGGTGGCCTGGCCCCAGGGAGCAGACAGCCTGATGCAACTGCCTGCAAAGTGACCACAGTAAAATAATAAGCGTGTTTACTGCTTTCCCCGTCCTTCCTCACCCTCTCCGAAGGAAACAGTGCGGGTGCTGCTTAGCTTGTAGTCTGGGGCCCCCTTTCTGCAGACGTTACGAGAGAGGTTTTGCTGCTGATGGGTGGGTTTTCTCTCCCTTACACAGAAAACACTTGCTGCTGTGATTTGCCTCGGTTTTCTATAGATCCTGTTATTCCTGCGCGGAGACGTGTCTCTCCCCTCCTTGGCGGGGTTTGTGGCATGGATAGCATCGAGTGCAGCACGAGGAGCTCAAGTTTTGATGCTTGGCTGCCTGGACCACCGGTGCGGTGGCAATTTAATTCCCTGTGACTCGTCCTGTGGCGTCAGGATGGCTGCAGTGCCTCTAGGTGGAGATGTAGGCAGCGCTCTGGCTCCTGGATGGGGTTTTTCTCCTAAGAGCTGCTAGCGTAATAGCGGGATGGTGTTAAAAACAGATAGGGCGGCACTCTTGAAGAGAGTGCCTGACCTTTGGGTTGGACCTTTGGCATTGTCTGAGGAGTACAGAGGCGTATACGGATGCTCACATGTTATAAAATTCAAGCTGTAGGTGGGGCTGGCGTGTGAGATGAGTTGGCAAGTTCTTAGAGAGCAGTTGTCGGGGTGGCAAAGGCTGTTCTCCTGGGGAGGACTTCCCGCGGGCTTCTTGCTGCTGCTGGCTCTTCTTGGCAGGAACGTGCCTGGCTTTGGGGATGGAGAGGGGAGAGGAGCAGCCCCTGCTTGTCTCCTGGGTCTCACGCTGCCTGTCCCGCTGCCCGCAGGAGGTGCTGGAGCTGGAGCGGACGCTGGGCGGGTACCTGCTGGAGGAGCCCAAGCCCCTGCCCTTCAAGGACAGCTACCACAACCTGCGTCTCTCCATCCACGACATCCCCCACGCGCTGTGGAGGAGCAAGCTGCTGGCCAAGTACCAGGTGAGGGGCCAAGGCAGGGGCAGCCGTGGTCCCAGACCGGGGACAGTGTCTTCGGCCAGGCACCACGGGGTTGTGAGTGCCCTGGTCTTGTCTCCAGAGTTGTCTCCCAAAGGGATGGAGGAGGGAGGGGGTTTCATGTGGTCTTTTCTGGTGGGATG
>NW_009230957.1:4734-5896 GCF_000690835.1 Fulmarus glacialis
AAGCCCATGCTTCGGTGGCCGGCAGGAGATCCCCTTCTATCACATCTGGAGCGGCAGCCAGCGAGCCCTGCACTGCACCTTCACGCTGGAGAGGTACAGCCAGGCCTCCAGCGAGCTCACCTGCAAGATCTGCGTCCGGCAGGTGGAAGGGGAAGGGCAGATCTTCCAGCTCCACATCACGCTGGGAGAGGTGAGCGGTGGGGAGGTGGGGGGACAGCAAGGGGACGCGCTCGGGAGCCGCTCTGTGCTGCAACGTCTCGCCCCGTCCTTCCCTTCGCAGCACGCCAGCTCCTTCGACACCCTCCGCTCCCACCACAGCGGTGCCACCACCACCACCACCCAGCTGGGACCCTACGCCTTCAAAATCCCCCTTTCCATCCGGCAGAAGATCTGTAACAGCCTGGATGCCCCCAACTCCAGGGGAAACGACTGGAGACTTCTCGCCCAGAAGCTCTCCATGGACCGGTGGGTCTCCCCGTGCTTTGCTTTCCCCTCCTGTGCCCCAGGCAGGGGGGCTTCGCTCCACGCCTCCTCCCTGCTGCAGTGCATCCAGCTAGGTTATGTCCAGCTATATAGGTCCACCCATAAACACGGATGTAGCTATGCAGAGTTACACCCATCTATATCCATGCATCCATCTGCGCCACGGTCCTGGGTCTCTTGTCGCTTTGAAGTGGCCCTTATTGATCTGGGGCCGTTCCTGTCTGGGTTCACCTCCGCGGGCCGAAGGAAGGGAGGGTAATTGCGGCCAAACAAAGCTTGCCTTGCTTCTGCACGAGTGCCTGGATCAAAAATGGAAGGCGATGTCTCAAGGGCTTTGGCATTTGCGTTGTGGCATTTCCGTCAGGGTTCACGTGGCAAACAGGTCTGCTGCTCCGGCATCCTCCTCCGTCCCCGAAGGGCGCCGCGCCAACCCGGGCCTCCTCTCTGCTTCCCCTTCGCAGGTATCTGAACTACTTTGCCACCAAAGCCAGCCCCACCGGGGTGCTCCTGGACTTATGGGAAGCCGAGCACCAAGACGACGGCGATCTCAACACCCTGGCCAGTGCCTTAGAAGAGATGGGCAAGAGCGAGATGCTGGTGGTCATGGCCACGGAGGGGGATTGCTGATGATGCTCCCCGCGGCTGGCGGGCCGGGAGGACGAAACGGGGGGCGATGGGG
>NW_009230958.1:0-301 GCF_000690835.1 Fulmarus glacialis
GGCGGGAGGAGGAACGGGCTCCCCTGGCTTGAATCAAACAGAAAGGAGCCTTCAGAGGTGGGGCCAGGGTTGGTCCTGCTGGACCGAACGCTGGCGAGCTTGGCGTAGGGCCCCAGGCAGGACGGGCTCTGACACAGCCCCACGCAGCGCTGATGCCGGAGCGAATCTCTGGAAGAGGGGAAAACACCGTATTGTTATCTGGGGGGTGCTTACAGCTTGCGCCGTGACCGCAGGGTCACCTGCCTCCCGGCGCCTCAAACGGAGCCCCTGAAGGGTGGCTTTAAAACACGGGCTTTTCGTC
>NW_009230958.1:570-948 GCF_000690835.1 Fulmarus glacialis
CCCTGTTGCTGGGCCCCCGCCGGTGTCAATCTCTGTCTGGAGAGAAAAATCATACCGCAGTGCAACTGCAAGCGTGGTGAGCCTCGAGATGCCTGAGCTTGTAAAAGCTTCTGTCCTTTGGCTTCTGCAGATAGGAAAAGGGTGTAAATGAGTAGAAACCTCGGCCTTTGATTTGGAGCAGGGCTTTCCGATCTGGCCCAGGAGAAGGCTAAAGCCTTAAACTCAACTTGAAATAACTTGAAATGGATGCGTGCGTGCCAAACTCGTGTCCTGAAGGTGCAAAATCTGCTCACGACTCCTAAAGCTTTGGGTTTAGGCGCAGGGGAACGGGGCCGTTTGCCTCCGCGGTGCCAGGCGCGGTGGCTGTTGGGTTTCAGT
>NW_009230959.1:0-6254 GCF_000690835.1 Fulmarus glacialis
GAGCCTGGTTTTATCCCCTTCCCCCTTCCGTGTACACAGACGAGTTGAGAAAAACACAGACAACACTATCCTCGCTCCAGATCTGCTAGAGGTGCTTGCCTGGCCAGAGTTTCAGCAGATGTTATAAATAATGCTTTGTCCATTTTTCATTTCTGGAAAATGAACAGATTCTTTGTTCTTTTTACAAAAATGAAAAATGGACCAGGTATTATTTCTTAAAAAAATACTTGGCCAAAGAGCGTTTAGTTCTATATGAGAAATAAAAGCAATTTCACTCTGCCTTAGCATGTGTTTGGCAAGTAAATATAGGTCATGTAAAGGTCAGAAACTTGCAAAGAATTCGAGATTTGCTTTTCATTTAGGGAAAAAAAACATGGAAGGGGAGTGAAAGCAGTGTTGTTATAGACAAATAAACTGTCGCTCATACACTGTGGAATCGTCTTCAGTTTAATACGTGCTGACAGGAAAATAAAATTGAAACTGTTTTTTTAATGAGAAATAAATAACCTCATTGTTGCGTATGTCATATTTAACCGGCACTGCCTAGTCATTTTTATGTTTTCAACCCTTAGCTAACCATGTGTCTGTTCATAGATTTAAGTGGGTTTCCGTCACTACTCAAACATAAGGAATGTACCCCAAATGAGACAGCGGCATATTATACCTCTTGTTATCTCAGCTTTCCAAGAGCAGCAGAGGCATGAGTGCCCTTGTGGTGGCCAAGGCTAATTGCCTCCTGGGCGGCACCAGCAGGAGTGCAATCAGCAGGTCAAGGGACATACTACTCATAGGGGCATAGGATTATTCAGGATAGGAGCAGGAGATCAGCTGTGAGGTCAGACCAGGTTGCTCAGGGGTTTACCCAGTCTGGGCTTGTAAACCTCCAAGGATGGAGACTGCGCAGGATCCCTCTGCTCAGCCCTTGTGAGGGCTGGACTACAGCCCAATATCCAGGACATATAGTGCCCAATATTACTCCCTACCTGTAACAAAAGTGACATCAACAAACTGGTGAGAGGCCAGTGGAGGGTCACTAAGATGGTGAAGGGCCTCGAGCCTGTGACCTGTGCAGCAGCTGTTGTAGGCTAACCAGGAGAAGAGAAGGTGTCATGGTTTAACCTGGCAGGCAGCCAAATGCCACGCAGCCGCTCGCTCACTCCCCCCCTCAGTGGGACGGGGAGAGAATCGGAAAGGTAAGAGTGAGAAAAACTCGTGACTTGAGATAAAGACAGTTTAATAGAATAGAAAAGGGAAAATAATAATAATAACAGAATATACAAAATGAGTGATGCACAATGCAATTGCTCACCACCCACGCTGACCGATAATCAAGTAGCAATCAGTACTTCCTGGATCATGCCTACCATTCATATACTGTCCATGACGTCACGTGGTATGGAATAGCTGGTTGGCCAGCTGGGCTAGCTGTCCCAGCTGTGCTCCCTCCTCCCAGTCTAGCTTGGTAGCAGAGGATAGTTGTACTTGACAGGGTACTTAGCAACAACTGAAAACATCAGTGTGTTATCAACATTGTTCTCATACTAAATCCAAAACACAGCACTAGGAAGAAATTTAACTCTATCCCAGCCGAAACCAGGACAGAGGGCTTGGAGGATGTTGAATCACAGTTGTCCACTACTTCGAGAAGTTTTAGGGAAGACGAACCCAGACGCCTCTCTCAGGTGCACAGTGAAATAACGAAGGCAGGTTGCTACAAGGGAAATTCCAGTTAGAAATAAGGAAAAAATTATCTACTATTAGAACAGGGGGTGGTGAAATCTCCATCCTGGAGACTTTCAAACTGCAGCTGGACATGGCGCTAAGCAACCTTGTTTAGCTGAAGTTAGTCTTGCTTTGAGCAAGGGGGTTGGATTAGGGACTTGCAGAGGTCCCTTCCTGCCTAAATTATTGTACAATTTTATAATTCAGAGGTTTACTAGAATGAATAGGAAATGCAAGGCAGACTTGATAGTTGAACCCAAATTATTTCATCCCACAAACATTGCTTTCTTCTAAAATAGATGCTTGGTAGGCAATTCCCATCATATTTCACAGACATAGGAAAAAATCTGTGATCTTTTTCAGATATCCTGTAAAGATTCCTTTTTCTGGTTTTGGAAAATTAAATGGTAGATAAAATAACTGTGATGTTTATGTTTTTTGAATTCAGATATTTCAATTTCTAGAAGTCCCTAATCAGGTAGTTTAACACGAACAAAGCTCATAATGACCCCCTTTGGCTGTCGCGACTTAAGAAGATAGAATTCAAAAGCTTCTCATTCCTGAATGTTATTTTAGTGAATGACTGGAATTTAAAAAATAGTGATTCATTGTTTGATTTTTAAATAGTTTAGTTAATTAGTCCTTTGAGCAGCTAGTCACACAAGTCATTTGCATCAATAAGAAACTACTATAAATAGAAGAGTTACCCCAAACCTCAAAATGACTCAGCATTGTGTTGGTGATACAGCAATCACTCCTACTGAGGGCTTGTTCTATGCTGTGTCAAATCTTTCAGGCCCTCATGGGAAATTATTTTCCTTAAACAACATTTAGACAGGGCAAGCTATTTATTTGAAGAAAAGAAGACCGTGGGTAGATACCAGATTTTTGGGACAGATAAAATGAAGAAACACCTTTTCCCATAGAACTTTTAGGCCAGAGGACACATTCTTCTTTTCTTTCCCCAACTGTTTCAAATGTAATGAAATAAATTATTCACATATTTGTGACAATTTTTACACAGAAGACTTCCAGGATGCCTCTCAAACTACACAAGACCACAGAAACTGCTCTTACCTTCTTATGGTATGCCCTTGCCTGGCAGAAATAGGACAAGCCTAAGGGCTTGTTCTGGTGAAGGTTTTAGGACAACTTTTGAGGACAAGGCTGATTAAACATTTTAAACAAACTACATGTGGATGTCCAAACAATGGACAATGATTATCAGTTGGTACTGATAAACCCAGTATCAATGTGCCTGAACAGTGATGTTTTGGTCCTGCTCTGCCTCTGGTCTGCTGAGTGACATTGTATTTTTATCTTTTATGAGCTCCCTTTCCATGTTGCAACTTCTCCTCGCATGAACAGGAGGAGTTCACTGCTCATGACCTGCCTACAGTCTGAAGCTTGTCCCCCGCTTACCATAGCAGGAACTGACAAAGGCGACAAGGGCAGAGCAGATCAGAGCAAGAACCCAAGACAATCATGAATCTTATACTGCATACAGTCTCATACGTGCCCCACACACTGTCACTAGTTTCTTGTAAAAAAAGGAATTCGCAGTACTTTAAGCAGTACTCGCAGTACTTTAAGTGATTCTATATTTTCTTGCTGACAAAGAAGTAGTGAGCTTGAGCATTGCTATGCTACCCCTATAACATTATTTAAAAGGACAATGACAAGGTAAAAATATCTTCTATTAAAATATGTGTCTTTTTTCTGTGATGCAACAGCTCCAATTGTTATAAATGAAGGGATTTTTGAAGCCAAATTATCTCCTACTATTAATGGTGATTTGTTTCTCTTCTATTTCTCTCATCAAGGACAAATAAAACAGATGGGTCGGTGTCACTCCTGGGTTAACTGCAGGAGGGTGGCACAAGCCTCTCCACCCACAGTGGCACAACACTGCAATAGTTAGGCTCCAAACATGGCAGGAATATATTTAAATCCTAGACCAGAAGTATTTTAATTGGAAGTAAACATAAAAATTTTAGAAACACTTATTAGTGACCTTATCCCTGCTAAATGCATGTCTTCTTACAAAACTAAAACCACAACCTGATAGCATCCCTCTATGCATGGGAATGAGGATTTGCATAAAATTTGAACAAGACAGAGCTACAGATGACAAAAGCTACGTTATAGGATTCCATTAATCTAGACCCCAGCACAATAATTAACACGGATAATTATACTTGTTCAGGTAAGAAAGACAATTTTATTGGCTAAATTGTGTTGCCCCAGCAGCCTGGTACACTGCAGCTCCTTTTGTCTCTCTGGTAGTGTCATAGCCTTTAACCCCTGATTCCCTGATGCTTAGCGCTCAATTCTAGCCCAGCCACTCTAATACTTCATGTTGCAAAGTGGATCAGACAGTCTAGCTTCAGAGGTCCACTTTCTCACTGTCAGTCAGTGATGAGTGAGATTATTGATGACTTAGAAATGATGAAATCCAGCTTTATAAAATTACCTGTCACCTTTCTGTATACTGTCTGAAGTCACACAATTCATAGAATTGTGCAGGCTGAAACTGGTGAACAGTCTCAAATCCTTTATAATGTAGTCAAATGCACTTCTCATTTAAAGCAATGTCACATACAATCTGTCAGTGTATACCTGATACAGTGCATCTTCTGCACAGAAAAGTGCCCAGTGTCCTTATATTATGTATGTGTTGTAGTACTTATGAAAGAAGTACTACACATACAGATTTTCTTGATACGAGGACCACATATGTAAGAATGTTTATACATGTTCATGTTCATCCCTTGTTTTGCATATATTTGCTTTATACATGAGATGGATATTCCATTAATTGAATTGCTAATTCTGATCACTATTGTCCACCTCACCTGTATACCATAGCCATTTACTTTTTTTTGGCCAAAAGCAGAAGCGAGACGAACAGATGTAGAGATGAAATCTCTCCTTGCAGTGACTTTGCTCTCTTTCAGTGTTTGTTGTATTAAGACTACTTATTGTTCACAAGTCAACTGATTTCCTGAGGCTACAAGTAAACAGAGAAAGGGATGTCAGACATTTCTAGTCTTTTTTGCTCAGAAAGTTACTGCCACAGGCATTTTTTTCAATGAACAGCTAAAAGCTACATGAGAACACTAAGAGGTTCTTGACTGAATAGAGAAATAAAGGAGTTCTTCAGACATGCTTTAAAACTTCAGCAGAAATCATAAAAGCCCTAAGTACATGAAGGAGTAAACAAATATATCAGTAATACTGCCTCAGGAGAAATGGAGCCCTGTGGAGCAAGGACCTCAGTTCTTCTGAAGTATTTGATGACAAATCCAAACCTAACAACTAGAATAAGAGTTTCATGACACTTTGGATAGGACTCCATAACCTAAATGTGGGCATCTAGCACTATTTTATTCCCTAAGGCATCCAAGCCATTGCATGTGGTTGGTTGATAGAGCGTAGAATCTGTGCTGTCCTGTAATGGCAGATAGAGGCCATTACCTACTTTGAGGCAATTCCCTTCCATGCATTTTATGTTTGGTTCCTTACACACTTTACTTCTGCAGTCGTTTCTCCAAATATTTGTAATGCAGGTTGCAGATGAGCTCCAAGGCCTTCTCTAGCCCAGCACAGCAGTAAAGATCTGAAAGGTCAAGTGCGTTTTCAAAGAAGGTTTCAGGATCCTTCTGGGACTCGTATCCTCATGTGTTGGGTAAACAGAGATGCTGCTGTATTTGACGCCTTTCTGGTAGAGGGCATACTATGTAAGGCAGGAATAAATCCTGCAGAGTCACAAGGGTCTCTGGCAAGTAGTGTCTCCAGATTAGGCACCACAGCTCCTCTCTCTGTGGCTTTAAGGATCAGTGGGAGGAAGCCACAGAAAGATGGATAGTTAGAAGTCTGAGTTCTTCTTAGTGACCTCAGATGTAGCACTATTGCAGCTGCAATGGCTAAGAAAGGACCTGTTGTAAGCAGTTTGAAAAGAGCTTTTTGTACTCACTTAGCTTCTGATTACCCACCTCTACCCTGCACCAATTTATACCTTTTTACAGTTTCTATGTGTTGTTTACAGCAGTTTACATTTAAGTACGACAAACATACAGTGCAAAGAACTTTCAATGCAGAGCAGTTTGGAGTACTCCTCTATATTCAGTCCTGCTGCTTTTGCCTGTCTGCTACCTCTGTTCCTTAACTGCTCTTTGAAATACAGTGGGTGAGATACTCCCAAAAGGTGGGTGATAAGCCAGAAAAGCCTCAGCATTTTCAGACTAGCTCCTCAGTTTGGAAGTACAAGAAATGAGACTTAGTCATCCTGTACAGGGTGGTGGCCCTCAGTCACGTAAAGCATTTTAAGACCTCTCCAATGCCTCCCATCAGCTTTAAGTTGAGGTTGAGTTAGCCAGTGGAGCAGGCTAAAATTTCTCAGGTAGTTCTAGAACTTTTAGTGAGCAATTCCTAGCATTATATATTGTCCTCTAACCTTATGAAGGATATTTTTTATGCACATATAAATATATATACAATAAAATAATTTATATATTATAATAACATGTAAT
>NW_009230960.1:0-16993 GCF_000690835.1 Fulmarus glacialis
GGTGTGCTTGGCCGTCCTGCGCTTCCGCCACCTGCGCGCCAAGGTCACCAACTGGTTCGTGCTGTCGCTGGCCATCTCGGACCTCTGCGTGGCCCTCCTGGTGATGCCCTGGAAGGCAGTCACTGAGGTGGCCGGTGGCTCCTGGCTCTTCGGCAGCCGCTTTTGTGACACCTGGGTGGCCTTCGACATCATGTGCTCCACCGCCTCCATCCTCCACCTCTGCATCATCAGCCTGGACCGGTACTGGGCCATCGCCAGCCCCTTTCGCTATGAGCGCAGGATGACACAGCGCCTTGCCTGCGCCATGATAGCCATGGCCTGGGCCCTCTCCATCCTCATCTCCTTCGTCCCAGTGCAGCTACACTGGCATAAAGCCAAAGACGTGAGATATCCAGGCTCCTGGCTGCCTGGGACACCCCGCTGTGATGTCAGCCTGAACCGCACTTACGCCATCACCTCCTCCCTTATCAGCTTCTACATCCCCGTGGCCATCATGATCATCACCTATACCAGGATCTACCGAATCGCCCAGGCCCAGATCCGCCGCATCTCCACTCTTGAGCGAGCAGGGGGGCAGTGGCCAGCTCATGGCAAGGAGCCCACCTCCTCTTTGCGGAGTTCCCTGCGCAAGGAGACCAAGGTGCTGCAGACCCTCTCTATCATAATGGGAGTCTTCGTTTGCTGCTGGCTGCCCTTCTTCCTGCTCAACTGTCTGCTGCCTTTCTGCCAGCCCGAGCTGGAGAGTGACCATGAAGGACAGTCACCCTGCGTTGGCCAAACCACCTTCAACATCTTTGTGTGGTTTGGCTGGGCCAATTCCTCACTGAACCCAGTGATCTATGCTTTCAACGCAGACTTCAGGCGGGCTTTCAGCAACCTGCTGGGCTGCCGGTGCTTCTGCTGTGGCACACACAGATCCACTGTGGAGAGGGTCAACTTCAGCAATGAGCTGGTTTCCTATCACCATGACACCACCTGCCAGAAGGAAGGAGCTGCCTCATCGTCAGTACCCCCCCCTGCCGTCACTGCCTGGGTGCAGCCTGTACCCCATGCCATAAGCCTTCACGGAGAGGACAGCAGTGAGGAGATGTCTATGGAGAAGAGGCCTGTGACTTCTCAGACAGAGGCTGCCCCCGGCACCAGCCCCAAGAGTCATCAGGTGCCAGCCATTTTGCAATTTGATTGCGAGGCAGAGCTATCCCTGGAAACTATTACCCCCTGTACGGGGCTTGGTCGGTGTGAGGGACCCCATCACCCTGTTCCAGAGGGATAAGTGATTGTGTGTTTCTCACACACAGCCATCCCACAGGGAGAGTTCACTCTGCCTGCACATGAGATACACCTGTCCCTCAGCAAACAAAGTCCCATCCCAGAGGGACGGGGACCTGCTGCTCTTACCCCAGAGGGGTGACAGGTGCTTGAAGTCCACCCCAAAAGCATATAGCAACCTCTTCCCACGGCCACCTTCACCCCTTACTCTCTTTCACAGTCAGTAGACATTTCCCATGCATTTCTTCACCCCTGCGCTTCAATCAAACTTGTGATATTTATTAAGAATAGTGAGATAATTAGATCAAAATAAAAACAACTCATAGTTTGAGACTCTGTAATATAATCCTACATAGATAAGTTAATCTTAGGTTTAGCTTCACTGCTAAAACCCATTTTTCCTCCTTCTCACGGTTTCACATCATACATGTGCATAGTTCTGGTCTTAAGGTTTGTGTTTGGTTTTACTTCTGTGTTTATTTCAAAGCTGCCTGTGTGGATTTACACGTCTGAATCTGTGTTTAGGCTCTTAAATAAAAATTGCTCTATTAAAACATCACTATTTTATGTTGAGTCAAAAGACTGCTCAAAACCCTGGATAATTAAGTTGCTTTTATGGAGGACCCCAAACACAGTTTCAGGTGCCAAACTTTGGTATCCAGGCTTAATGATACGGAGCTAGGATCTTCCTCATCCTCAAACGTTAGAAAATGTAGTATTGTATTAGGCTGAAGTTACAGCAGGATGGTGTTTGAGAACTAATACTACAACTCTGTGCGATTTAAGCTGCTATCAGCTGCAATCCTTCTTTCTCCTACTAGTTCAAGCAGCCAATCCTTCCAGAAAGGACCAAGCTCGTCCACAAAATAAAAAGTGACCAGGTCATCTCTCTGAACCCATTTCACTACTTGTAGACATGAACAGCAGCAAAAGGCAGAGCAAATGGGTGTTGGATGGCTTGCAGGAGAGAAAATACCGGGGGAACTCAATGATCATTTCTGTATGTGTAAAAGGGTACAGCAGACATTAAGGGAACACAGCAGCACCTCACTGTCCTCCACTTCTCTATCCACCACTTAGGAGTTCTGCTGCTGACCATTCAATACTGTGCTCCACTGACCACCATCATTACTCCATTTTCCTGTCCTTTGCCTATGGTTGAGTTGATTGACCTTGATTCATCTAAGGAAGATGATGAAGATGCAACTGTGCAGAAAGAGACATCAAGAATGCTTACACTGCAAGAGTTTTCTTGGACATTCAGTCTTATAGATGGCACAGCTGATATCTTTCAGAACAGTGATCCATGCTGAAAAGCCAGCTCCTGAAAAGCCAGACTCTCCTCCCAGTGATCCTGCTCCTGCTCCCTGTGAATTTAAACTGTGTGTAGTTCTTCAGTCCCTGTACGCGTTTCTCCCCATCACATTAATTCTTATGGGAAAAATTGCTTTTGATATCCTGCTCTTTTCAGGAATGTGTCCTTGATGGATAGTTGGGTGTGACTGTAATCTCCTGTCATGGGCAAGACAGGTGGGACAAGAGGTAATGGGCTCAACTGGAAGGAAGACTAAGGCAAGACTTCGGGAAAACTTCCTAAGAGTAAGGATAATTAAGCACTGGAGTAGATTGCCTAGGGAGGTTATGACATCTCTCTCAGTAAAAGTCTTTAAGATGACATTGCTAAACATCTGTCAAAATTGACATTGGCATTGTTAATCCTGCCTTGGGGCAGAGGCATAGTGTAATGGTCTGTCAAGATCTTTTCTATCCTGCTTCACTATGACAGCATGACTCCTTAAGCACTGAGCTTAACATGTTTGATTTTTTTTTTTTTTTGCATGCAATGATCCTTAGCTATTTTCTTGAAGGCAAAAAAGCATACAGATAAGAACTTTCAGACCCCATTGGTGTATTTCCCTTCTTCTCTTAGTGATTACCCATTTTTCTTAGCATTTAGCAACTATTGTTCAGCATGCCTAGTGCCTCATCTGGAGACCAACCCTGAAATAAACCTAGTATTTCCTTAAAAGAGATACAAGATCTGTGTTTTTTGGTTTGATTCCCTTTGATTATTTTCTAGGTGATCATATGTGAACTATACATGGATTCAGATGGGTCAATCAATTTGTGAGAGGATTTTCCTAGCTAGATTTCTTACTTCTTACACAAACCAGAAACACGTATCGCAAGAGTGTCAGCATCTTTTATCTCCTCCAGAAAAACAAAATTATATCTTAAAGCTGTAAGAGACTTCTCATCTCACCCCCTCCACACTAAAACCCGTCCTGAGGATATACCGACACACCTGATAAGACGCTGTCCTGAAGTGACTCCTCGCTGCCTGCTACACTTCTGTTTCTGTTGCGAGAGCGTCAGCCGGCTCCATCCCTCAGAGAGTTAACTCTCCCTGCCCACACACATCTTCCTTCTCGTTGGGCAGGCAGTCTTCTGGCAGTCAAGGCTACACATAAAATTATTATGCACAGGAGCTTTTTTTTTTTTTAAAGTGTATGTACAGTCTCATTATTGGTGATAAAAGCTGTTAATTATTGGAAGGGAAAGATCTACCTTCTCACAAGGTTTGCCCTGCCTATGGGAGCTGTCCTGCCCAGGAAGTAGTCTGGACTTACTGCATAGAGCGATGACAACTTAGTGTATGACAGAGTGGGTGGCAGAAATTAAGCAACGAATATATTTGAATAATGTTTTCTCTTAAGAATAATCAGAAATGCATGGTAGCTTTGATTTATTAAACTATATTTGTGTTAAGAATGGAAAAAGCTATTTGTATCGGTGCTTGTGGCTATAGTTTAAATAAGGTCCATTAATAGGTCAGATTGTACTTGAAAATAAATGGATATTTACCTGAAGAAAAAAAACCTGGTCTTTACTGAAGCTTTTTAAAAGGACAATTTAAAATTGCTCTTTGTAAGTGATGCTGGAAATAATTGTTTGTACCTAATTGATAATGGTCATTACTGATGTGCAGATGATAAGTATTACAATAGTTTACAGCTGTAAGATCCACTGTAGTAAGTGCAGTGTAATGTTCAAGGCTGCAATAAATTTCAGAAATTGTGTATTACAAACTCTTTATACTCATTTTAAGTGGCATATTACTGAAGGTACTTCGTATGAAAGCTACACCGCATAGCCCTTCAGACTACATCTTCTGCTGTTGCTGATTTAATAACACATAAATATTGATACTGTACGTATTTTTATTTTCCTAGACTGGGAAGGCTCCCGGATTGTAAGTATACTACAGACCACGCAGTTCTGTGAACAGTAAATGAGCAAGACTTGTTTTCCCAAGAATTTTTTGTAGCGATTAACTGTGATTTCTAATTGACATTTTTCTCATGACAGGGCAAGCTGCTGTATTAGATTACACAAGATTCAATTAGTATTGTTAGGTTCGAGTCTGATGAGAGATATTAAAATTATTACAAAAAGCCAAAGGTTTACTTCAGCAGAAATTAAGAGAGAAAATTATTTCCTATTTACACCATTGCAACCACTCAAAAGAAACACCTTCCAAAGCAAAAACTTGGCAGCACTTTGTTATCCTTTCTGGGTCAGAACTTTCTTGGCTTGGCAGGACAAAATGAATGACAAATGATGAAGGTATTATTTTAGGGAGATCTATGGCTATGCCTCAAATACACTTTTTATAACTCAGATAATCAAATCTACATACTTCTTTATGGATTCACCACAATATATGTAAGGTATTTCACTGACTAAAAGCAGTTCACTTCCATGCCTATTAGTTCCACATTTACAATACCATTAACGTCACAGTGACCTAAAAAATAGCTTTGAAATAGCCTTGGTGTTAAAACAGTCCAACCTCACAGATACCTTATCTAAACACTCTTATTAGCCAATGTCTAAACATCCGAATCAAAACATGTTCCAGTTCAGCAAAGTACAAGTGGTAGGGCTTTACGATGTTTACCAAATGCCTTCTCTGTTCAAATAATTCCCACTCCCTTTCCTTCTGCCAGTCTACAAAGTTCTCAGCCAGCTACAGGTCCTATTTCTTTATTACACAACTGAAACGAATACCAACTTCTTGTGGTCAGTTAAAAGCTTATGTAGCTGAGCTGCCGCGGCAGACCTCCTCACTATTACATCGCACATGAGAAATAGGGATAAAGTCCCTGTAGCCTCCTTGGGTGGCTGTAGAGATGCTTATCCAGCTGAGAGCTTTTCCGTGCTGGCAAATTTCTCTGAAATCGTTCATTGGGTTTAAAAGTTAAGCATGGGGGTAAACGGAGACAGATATGTGTGTGCATGTGTGCATGCCTTCTTAGACAACTGGGCTAGAAAGTAAACAGTGTTCTTCAAGGAAGAGGAGACTTAAACCTCAAGGCAAGGCTGTCTGGAGCTGGAGATACAGCAGGGTCCGGTGAAAGACCAAGGCTGGCCCCACACCCCTGTGTGGCAGAGGTGCCAGGTGACATTTCAGTAACCAGCCATCAGGGTGTTGTTTCTAAAACCAAATGTAGTGTCACCAGTCACATGCAGCACCCCTGTAGCAGGAGGCAACAGTAGGACAGCAAATATGTACTTGAACACCACGTTGATGCAAAGTTTCATCTTCTTTCCTAAACAATATTTTAAAAAGATTAACTACAACATACGTGCATCCTTGGAATTATGCTTACATTTTTGTGTTCTGTTTTTTATTGCTTATCTGTTTGCCTCTCATCTTATTTATGAAGGGTTTTATTTTGCATTACACACAAACTTTCAGAGATCTCCATTGACTTTAAGAAGCTTGATACAGCTACAGCGCTGCCTCTACATGTATCAGTTCAAGGAATGAGAAGGGACTGAAAAAGCATGTGTCACTTGGCAGGAGAAAACATAAAGCCTTGGGACAATTCTGCAATTCAAACCATAATAACAGAAAAATACATTCTCAGAGAAACTCGCCATTAGCAAAAACCTAATAAGCAAAACCTAAAAAGACTAAATTTCCCCCCAATCTCCCCCTCCCCTCGGATTGGAAGTCCATCCATGTATCCAACCTGCAGGGAAAACCTTCCACCTTCCCCATCTTCTTTCTCCTTCACAAATGCACAGACATGCGGATATTGCAGAGGAATATTAGCCCTTATATATTGCAAAGTATATTTCCAAGGCATCACAGGAAATAATCTTTTTCCAAAATTAGTCTTCCCTCCCCCTCCCTTTATTTCTTCCTAAATTGTTGTGTTTTCTTTTGCTGAGTTGAATACAGACTAAATAACATCGTGTCCTCAGAAACTCCATCCAAATATATGTACAAATGGAAAACGAATTAAATAGTTCTGATTTAGCAACTATTACATATAGTTGCTATGATAAAGGTAAAAAAAAAAAAAAAAACACCAAACCAAAACCAACTCAAAAACCTCATCCACAAATTTAAAGTTATGTGTAACTTTAACAAATGCTGAATTCAGTGGAAATATCAATGTAAAGGAAAACAAGATCATACTTCAACTGTATATATTTTTTTCTTATTCCTCTGATACTAAGCTGATGCCTTAACATTTCAGTTAAACTTTAATTTCAGTGAGAAACAGCTGACCTAGGTAGCAAAAAGAGAAATCTGTTATACAACTTGGTTGTCAGAAGCATCTGTTGTTTTGCTTTTGCCAAAATCATGCCTCTTGTGTTGGATTTCAGATGATGCACCTACGCACACCATATTAAGTATATTTCAATCAGTTGAGTATTTCTCAGTAAAAATTCTTTTGTAAAAAATTCTCTATTCTTCATAAACTGTTGTTTTTTTTCTCGCCTGGGAGGTTGAAGTGGCTTTCTGGGTGTTAATCACTATCAGTCCAGTCCCCCTGGACTCTGATGTACTTGAGTGGTTTCATCACCATGGTTACAGACTCCCACCACATAACTCTTAACTTTATTTATCTCATTGTTATAATTTCACGCACTTTCCTGAATCCTCTCGCCTTTCCTACTGCAAAGGGACGTACAGCAGGATGCACCCCCGGGGCACGGGCTACTCCTCAGGTTTCTAGTTCTCTTAAGAACCGATTTGCACTTACACCAAAGAAAGGCACAAAGATGTTGAACAAAGTAATGATTTTTTTCTAGCATATTTGGCTTGAAAAAACTTATGGTAATTCTGATCTGGGCTTGTTATCCCTCCCCAATCCCTACCTGTCTCTAACCATTCAAGACATTCTAGAAAACCCAGGGCTTATGCCTGCATTTCACATTTTTCTAAGTTAATTAGCTACCTGAGAGGAAAACTGCCTATCAGTGGAACTAGTGACAGCAATAAATGAAGTGTGGACACGTGTGCGGGATCTTTACATGTGCATAGCATAAAATGAATGAAGATGCTAAGGAAAATGCAGGTTTATCTTCATCAACTAGAGGAGCGAAATTTCATCTTGAGCCAGTTTTATTTTAGTTTAGGTAGTGAGAAGACATTTCCATTTGTAAAATTTGCAGAAACCGTTGCTAGGTTCCCCTTTTTCTTTAAAGATCATTTTCATAGAGTTTTCTGCAGTTCAACATTTTAATGTATTTTTAACTGATTAAATTAATCTTTGCACCCACCCTCAGTGAGAACACATTTTACTCTTTTCATATTTAAATCTGAACTGGCTGAATGGATTTATACACACTATTACATGGGCTCAAATCTTGTGATGACTTTTGCATGAAAGATAACTAACTACATGTGAGCAAGCTGTCTGAACTTCTATTACAATCAGTGGAGATCTAGGCCAAACAGCCAAACATGTCTAGAGTGACGTATTGGACGAGGTGAAGATACCTACTTTAGGATGAGAGGAAAAACTCCCTAGACTCTGACTCGCTGAAGGGGAAAAAAAAAGCCCGTGATGCGGGATAGTGACAGACAGGAGGTAACACAATCAAGTTGCAATATTTTGCTGTTGGTAACAAAGCTGAATCAGTTAGAGATCATACTAAAAACCTGACAAGAGATAATGATCTTTACCGTGTAGACAGAGCAGGATTTGCTCTTTTGTTTGATCGTCAGTCTGAAAAGTCTCTCTAACCTTACCATTTAGATTTCAGGGACTAAAAAGATATAAACCATCAAAGCGATAAGAACTATCAATTTTCCAAAGTAGTTTAAATAAATGAATGCGTAAAATATCACAGAGCATAGAGCGTTTACTAATGCCTAAATCAGTAATATAGTCATCAGAGGCAACATCATGGCAAATGTTCTTGGTGCGCACTTATTAAGAGGGAGGGAAATATATAACAGGGCTGAGTTTCAAGACAGCAAACTGGTATGTCTCTTATGTTTGTCTCTTATGTTTTGGACTATAGCAGAATATTAGTGCTGCCAAACTACATTGTGACAATAAATTAATTGACAGTGGTAATTAATAACCGTAATTTCCACTCTGAGCATGCTTATCCTGTAGTACCGGTGCTTCCAAGCCATGAATTACAGCAGCACCAGACTGATACTTCCTTGGTGTGCTGCCAGCCTTCAGTCTAAAGCTCTTCAAGAGCTTAAAAGGAAACACCAGCACCATCGTAACCCAGAAAGCCCTCTGCTACAGCCACTCCCGCTATTAGGCCTTTCACACCCACAGCAATGGTCAAAAGAATTCCTCTGCTCTGCTGGGCAGACCTCCAAAAAAAGGAAAGACTTTGCCCGTATTCTCAAAAGCCTGTCCCTTTCCCAGGCCACTGGCACCTGGGGACAGTGGCTGTCCCACGTGAACAGGTCATCGTTGAGGCGCTCCGCTCGTGGCCTTTCCCGCGGCACCGTGGCGGCATTAGCCTATCCCTGCTGCGGCAGCCATGCAGCTAACAGCGTGTTGCAGGGCACCGGGGTGCTGGGCCTGCGACTGCGCCTTCTTTTGCTGTGTGACGGACGGTGCCATCCCGCTGTCTTCTTCACAGCATTCGTGAAGGAGCTTGGAAGAGGAGAATCCTTTACAAACCAAATCGTTAGATAAGTGGCATCAACACCAAAAGCCACATTTGCTGTTACATTTATGCTGATGTTCCTCCAGTGTGATGTTCTCCATTCAAACAGTTCTTAAAAGATAATAGTGACTACTTCTGCTTTTGTTTCCTTTCCCACTTTCCATTTCCAGCTGCATATTGTGAGGCCCCCGGTTTTGTCTTAAGACTTTAGCACTGACCTCAGGTATTCACCACAGGGCCAGTCCGGCCACCTAGACTCCTTTTAACCCAGCCTAACAGCATTTTACTCACAGGAAGACTCTTCTCAAAAACAAAGGCAATTTTTATTGATGGAGCTGCAATAAAAGTTCTGCACCACTGATGCATTTCAAGAACCGTTTAAGGCTAGATTTAAATAGGTATTAAGATAGCAGCCTAAATGACTTCATAAAATGTGTGTTTACAAGGCACAAGAAAGCGTAACGTATATAGAGCATCTATTACTGGGAACAACAGGGTGCTTTTGGGACACAGCTTTGGGACACAGCTTACTGCAGGCTTCTTCCAAAAAAGGGCTAGGGTTTCACTGTACTGCTGACAGCTTATGCTACTGAAGGAGCATAAAGTAGCTTTAAAGATGTTTGTAGAGGAAGCCATTTCCTTGAAGAGGGGTAAAAAGTTGCTGTGATGATCCTCAGAGGCACATCTGGGGCTAGTCCAGGGACAAGGGAACAGAGATAAAGTGTAATGCCTTTTGTGCTGCGCTGATATCTGACAATTCAAATAAACTGATCTTATTTGAAGCAGAGGTCACTGCGCTCACTACTACCATCACTTTTGCTTCCAGATAATGCACAAGAGCTGCTTATCTGAATATGCATTACCTTTTTTTTTTTTTAACAGAAAAACCATTTTATTTTGCCTCTGAATAATCCCCTTTGTGAATTTAAGCCTAACTTTCAGAGACAAGCAAGCTGGACAGGCAAAAAATTTGAATTGTAAATATCTTCTTGAGCTTCAGTTGTTGTTTAGTATGTCTTACTTTATAAAGCTGAAATGTGTAATTTTGGGGTGCCACAAGCTGAGTTCAAACAATGCCTCAAGTCATATGCTTCCAAACATGTTGTTTTCTCCCTAAGTGTTGCGACAACATGCCTGCTCCCCTGCAGCCCAGTCAAAAGAGTCATTCCTGGGAAACACACTGACAAAAGATGAAGGAAATCTATATACAATAAAAAAAGAAATAACCTTGAAGGCAGAACAGCGGTACTGCTGAAAAATTTCATGTAGTTTAATACCACTGAGTATTGACACTAATATTTTTGTATTACTTAGAAAAATCATACATTTCCAGTCAGGAAATGCTCATCGCTGTCTCTTAGCCTCAGCTATAGCGTGTTTTCAATGAAACAGCCAATTTTCCTCATTAACATTATATTCTGACTTAGGCTATAGGGTCTTAGAGGCAGAAAACCCATCACTATTGGTAAGGGTATCGTGTGTGGTAAGAAAGGAGAAAAGCTCTTTGTGGCATATTGCTCCAGGAACAGAGACTTCTATAACTTCAGTCTACTAATACATGTTACAATGGAAAATACAAGAATTTCAGCACCTCCAAGGGGTTAACCTGAAAGAACTGGATGTACTGAGCAGAAGGAGTCATTGTGATTTTGATAGCCTTTAGGCTAAGCATCTAACATCATGCAATCTTGTATCCACAAAACAGATTCTTCCTAAATTTCAACCTGCCTGCATGCAATCCCACTGCTCTATATTGCCTGCTACCATGCATCCTCCAAACACTCCAAGCAGTTCCTTCCCTGCCTGATACTGTGGTATTTGCTGTGATTCTGTTACCACCTGACCTGGTAATTATAAAGGTCTCATCACTATGCTCTCCTAATAATTTTCCGTTTTTGATGGAAATTTTCCTCTCTGATGGCCCAGAGAGACCAGGATGCAGAAAAGGGAAAGCAACTATAATCTGCT
Organism: Fulmarus glacialis; assembly: GCF_000690835.1. Taxonomy (NCBI): domain Eukaryota; kingdom Metazoa; phylum Chordata; class Aves; order Procellariiformes; family Procellariidae; genus Fulmarus; species Fulmarus glacialis. The sequence goes on from NW_009230960.1 coordinate 11,179, forward strand.
AACAGAAGAAAAGACACACACCTCCCCACGTTAGATGTGGAGAGATCGCACAAAAGGGGAAAGTGCATGCACAAGGTGCTTTGTCTGGCGATGGAACTAACACTCTGGACACCTCTTGTCTCCTGTCTCTAACAAGCAGCTTTCTTCTGGATGCACTCAGTCCACAATGGGAAGACTTCTTTCAGAAACATCAGGTCTTAAGAAAGATTAAAATGTAGATACCAAAGAATGATCCTTTCCAGGCTTAACAAGTCCCAAGTCCTGCTTGGAAGCTCGGTGGTCACCCAGCAATGTAGTCCACCACATAGCAGAGGGGATGGTGGGCTGCAGCACAAGGACAGCAGCGGAGTGTCAGGGCAGGACTTTGTTTATGTGATTCTCCCCTTTGGGCCTCACCAAAATACAGTTAGAGCCAGCCCACATCTCCAGTAGGATAGGCTTGTCTGGCTGTCTGTCAGGATGCCTGGGTTTTTGACATTCCTGATTTAGCGATGGGAACACATTCTACCTGCATTTCAGTTTTGCTGTATGTACGATAAATAATAATACCCATAAATAATAAACAATAAATAATACCCATTTCCTTCCTTGCAGAGCAAAGGGGATGAATTAACTAGTTTCTCCACAACTCTGAAGTACTAGCACAGGGGTAAAAAAGGTTTTAGGTTTTGTGATTCATTTTTCTTTCTAAATAGAGGGGAAAAAACCTCTTAGAATGATTTTTATCATGCTTAAGAAATAAGAGAAGGAACTTCAGTTTATCAGTTGTCCAATTCTGTCCTACTTTGCTAATTCCTTGGTACATATTGAGAGTAGCAAGGCAATGGGGAAAGTAATTATATTCTTTGGGAAGAGCAGCAGCTATGGTACGTGAAGGGAAAATTATGTTTTGGATATATATTCTGTTATCACTCCCAAACTTTCCACAACTGCCTACGCGAAGTTCTCCACGTGTACCAGAAGCCTTTCATAGACGTGTTAGGACTACGAGCGCAGGCAGAGCCTGGCAGCAGAACTCACAGAAGCTACGGTGCACCTGGGCTTTTAGGGATCCAGACCAAAGAGCTAGCAATAGCAAACTCAAACAAGAAAACAGATGAGTAAAAATGTGCAAGTGCAGTGTTTACTGTTACTTGCTTTTATGGGCAGATTATTCTATATCTTCTACCACAAGAATAAAATACCATATTTTCTAACACCCAAAAGAAAATGCCAGAATTGCTTGAAAAACTGTGCCTACAGCAAATGCTTAGTGAGAGGATGCACATTTGTATCAAACCAGAAAACACCCTTTTGGAAACTCGGTGGCCTGTGTAGTGTCAAGGCAAACACACACAAGCAAGAATATACTGCTCAGCTGCTTTTATTAATATTAGGTTCTTAGTTCTCCTTTTAATCAGGTGTCTTTCCTTGAAGTTTCTTTGTTATGGTGTCTTTTCATTTGATACTTATGCTTAGTATAGTTCTACTTAAAAAACCACAATATCAAACTGGTTTTAATTTTGTAATACAAGAGCCATGAATCATATGTTGTCAGAGTTTACATGGGCTTGCATAGCCTGTGTATTTCTGCCCCATAAAAATAACTTTAATTTATAGGGCAGACCAGCTTCATTGTTTGCTAGTGCCCAACTAGCACTACACCAGCACTCTCCCCACTACCTCAGATCTTTAGACAAAACCACAATATAAAAATAAACATAACCCATAAAAAATGTTTTGGTTTGGTTTGGTTTTTTTTTTTTAGAAAAACATCCGCCTTTTAGGACATCTTTCATAATTATCTCTTCTGACATTTACTCTTCCTTGTAATAGTCTACATATCAGCTCACACCATGGAAAACCAATCTCCAGCCTTCAGTTTGTGAGCAGTTGGTAAGAGAATTAAGCTCTGAATAAACTGAATGTCTGGACAAGTTAAATGTCTGAACTTGCTCCAGTTTCAGGTGAGGTTCTTTACTGTGATGATATACAGAAAGCATTATCCACGTTCCATTTTTCTTCAGAAAAAATAGATTATTTCTATTATTTTTTATGAAGTAAAATTAAACATACCAGGTCAGTTTATTGTATGTTTTATAAATCTGCCATTTAGGTTTTCTGGAATTTTAACTGGAGCCTGGTAGATCTGACCTTTTGTTCTAGAATTTTTTTTTTTAACTTGTATTCCAATATATAGCTTTGAAGTTTTTGTACTCAAACCACAAGACGTTTAATCTATTTTAAAGAACTCAGTCTTCTGTTTACAACTTGGTTGTCAAATAATGATAATTTGTTTCCTTTTTGAAAAGCTCTGCAACTACATTTTGTTGATGAAACCCTCACAACATGCATTTTCAGAATGTGAAATTTCCTCAGATTTCACAAAAAGAAGAAAAATAAGAAGCAATCCCACCCCTCTGAGTTTTCTCAGTGATCTGTGCAACAGGTTTCCTCCCACACATGGCGAATGGGGAGTTCATGCTGCAGTACCAGGTTTTACATTACCAGCCGTCTGCTATCCTCACGCTATGCCTGCTGCTCCTTGAATACAAATGCTCCCTCACACCATCTGATACAAGCATTCTCTGGTAACATTTTAATAGCTGATCTCCTGCATCATTTTAGCCCCCCTCCCTTCTACTCTTTACCTACTCTTCTCGCTTAAATGATGAAATAAGCCTTTCATAGCATGTTGGTCATCTCCCCCACATTGTGAAAGACAGCAAAGAAATAGTCTCAAGATGCATTTGTTGAGTTAATTTTAACACTTCACATTCTAGAAGTGTTCAGATTAAATGGGTTCCCCCCACCCCTTCTGTCTGTGTCTCAAATAAGTGGCCAAGATCAATTTAAAAGGCAACTAATTTTCATTCTACAATACTTGCATGGTTTTTTAATTACACATAGGTCTGTATGGGTATTGCTACAACAATGAGGAATATATTTTCTGCTTCTTTAAACTGACTGTAGGATGACCAGCCATAAGTTCTATGAAAGGAAATGGTCTTTTTTGATATCCTAAAGAAGTCCTCTGTTTAGTAGTAGCTGAAATAAATTCTTTCTGTGATTTCTTTCACTGTTAGAGGCCAGAGGCTGATTTATTTTGAACAAGCTTAAAGAATGGAAAAGGCAAAGCTGAAGTTCAGCCTTTCACAAGATTTAAAATTTTGATCAGCTGATAGAAAAGCCTGGAGTGATAAGGGTGTTTTAGCAGCTCCCACACCAAGCTCAACAAGGGGCATTGTCAATGCCGAGGTCAGTCCATTAATTATACAGTGAAGAATGAAGGTAGGAAACAGTGGTCATGTGGGTTCTCTGCAAAAGGAGACAACAATGACTCTTTGACAAACATTTGAGAAACAGAAATGAAAAAACTTCGTAAGTTTGCTTATGAAGGTAAAGAATAAGCATGGTAACCTTTACACAAGTGAAAAAGAAGCATCCTCACAGTGGAAGGCAGATTATAGAAGAAAACATTTAAGAGGTGGCATTTTAAATATGAAAAATGACATGCTTAGAAAAATTAGCATGTAGTTATGTATCTCTAATCAGAAATACAACAATCTGAGTTGAGAATATACAAGTCAAAGCAAGAAAGGAATACACACATGGTGCAAGGAACAAAGCGGTTCCTATAGCGTAAAGGAACCACTACCAGAAACTTAAATCACTAAGACTTCCTGAACTCCAGTGTGAAAAACAGAGTGTTGGAGAACACAAGGTGAATGACTCGGACCAGCTTGTGAAAAAACCTGCAGGGAATGTGAGACGGAAAAGATGGTGGGAACATATGTGGAACATTTTTTGTTAAAGCAAATGAATTGAGGAGAAACCTTATTCTGGGATGATTCTGAAGCACCCTGCAATGGCCTGGCTTCCAAGAGAGCATTCAGCAGCAGCATGATCTGTTGACTGAAGGATGGGCATATGGATGATTCCGAAGGGATTCTGCAGCATAAGAAATTGACTTATAGATCTGCTAATCTCTGATCAGTACTATGCAGTTTCTTTAACTTTTCTATCATTTTGCAAAAAGCCATCTTTTGAATGAAAGGTTGGGTTGAACTTCATTGGAAATTTATTGGCAGGCAAGGAAAGAACCAATACACAAACACACCAAAAACCTGGACAAAGGCATCAGTCTGAGCCTAGAGAAGTGCTTAAATAGGATCTGGAAGAGTCTTAGGAAGGCAAATTTGAGCAAGGAAATTCTTGTTTCACTTTGTTCCTTCTATACTATTGGAAACAGGACACAAACACCAGAATTTCAGCTATCTGCAGGTCAAAGGTGCTAATAACGTATTAACCTGTAAACAATCTTACAAAACTTTTCAGTAGTCATGCTTATTTGCCAGCTTGTGATGGAAGGGGCAAAGATGATGAAAATGCTTCACAACTTTGCCTTGCAGTGCTCTAGCTCAGAGTAAGGGACCTGACAACTGTCTGCATTCAGAAGATCCTCCAGAATAACTGGACATGAAGCATTAAGACACCTCTACAGTAAAGCCAGTAAATACACGATACCCTTTAGGGATTGAACTTCTGAGGTGCCCAGCAGAGATGAATGGGACTGTTGGGCACCTTCCCAATGTAAGGTAATATTTTATTCTGCTTCATGACTAAATTGAGAAATCTGTCTCTGCATGGCTCTTCAGCCACCAGTTTTTGTCTTTTATGCCATGCAGAGCTTGGCTTGCCCTGAACAAAAACAGGTAGACGATGCTTATTACCACATTAAATATGTTTTTATTCTCTCGAGCCAGTAACAAGAAATCAGAAAACTGGTAGCTCAAACAAGTAGGTTAAACACAACTATGCTCATGTTGTATATTTAAAACAATTTAGGTTTATGAATCATCAACGTTCTTTACGCTACCCACTTCTCTGAAAAGGAGCTTATAATGACAGGGCTGGAGACTCTGGCTACTCTCCACTTGTAAAGCAAAACTATTCTTGCAATCATTAACAATTGTTGCTGCAATCCTAGAAGCTAGAATAAGAGAAATAAGTATTACTCTCCACAGTGCCTGGAACTTTCATAGAAAACAAATGGTTATCTCAACTGACTTTTCAAAGCTCAAAACCCTGAAGTCAAAGCCCTAACCCAGTTTCCTGTACTATATCTTCAATGTGGGTGAAGTGGCCTATAAACAGAATATAGCTTAAGTTAAATTTAACAAGATAATTTATTCATTGGCCAATGAAAAGTGTGATTAAAGCTATGGTCTGAACTTCTGAAATGGAAAGATGCATAAGAAGGAGACAGCTTTAAGCAGTGATTGGATTTTTACTTTTGCCATATTTGCCTTCTTAGTTATTTTCTTCTTTAGGTTAACGAGCCCATTGCTTAAATTGTTTCATCATAAATCAAGCTCTCTAGGCCTGTGATTTTCTCATTTTTTTTCTGCAGACTCAATCCAGTTGATCTTTACCTTTTTTTGAAGAGTAATGCTTAAACCTGGATACAATGCCCTAGCCAACGCCTGGCTTTAGCCCATGCCTTATTTCTTGTGTTTTATCAGTGATATCCTTACTTATGTGCCTGCCTTTTTCGCAGTTGCATGAAAAATGTTGTCTCACATTCAGCTTGTGATTCACTGCAGCCTTACACGCATTTCTGCAGACATGTTACTTAGTCAGCATCCATCATCTCGGATTTGCACAGGTGTTTCACACCTGTATCTTACACTTCTCTCCATCGAGCTGAATCCCATGGTTTAGACTGTTCCTGTGAGTGTTCACGTTGACTTTGAATTTGGGTTAGAATTTGGATTGGAGTCCAAATTGCAATCTAACACGGTACATCTGTAATCCCTTCCGGTTTAGTCTCCCT
>NW_009230961.1:0-8591 GCF_000690835.1 Fulmarus glacialis
ATGATTCTATGATTCTATGTGGTTTTGCAGTGTTCTTTCAACAACCAACGAAGGCACTGAGGAGTGTGTGTGTCTGTGCGCGTGTGCATGAAGACTCACTCCTTGAATGGAGATCACAAACCTAAATTTTCTAGAAATAGCAGCTGAAGTGTAACTGTCTACTGGCTGTGGTTATATTTCCTTTGCGTTTTCAGACAGATCACAAAAAACATTTACATTTATATACATTGCACAGATGGCACTTTGCAACATCTGTATTTTGGGCTGGTGTCAGAGCTTACTGGGTACACTTTTAAACTTGTGACCTCTGGCTATTATCATGGTCTTTGTATTTTGAGTTGCAGTGATTTCCTTTTTCTTCCTGAAACAATTTCTTATTGCTTCTTCTTTGTGTAATGCATGTGTGTTAAGAATTTTACCATGTAATTTCTGTTCTTTTTGTTCACACTACTGTAATCTGTATCTTACGCAAAAAAAACGCTAAATGTGAGGTGTACTGTAGTAGTATTTTTTATTTAAAAATAATCTGTACATCTCAAGATAAAATTTAAATATTTACTGCTCTGTAATAATAAAAAAGTGCAATTGTTCTTTTTAGCATTTGTCATAAGAAAAAATAAGAAATTAGAATTTTACGTATGTGTATTTTTTTGGCCAGAGAGCTTTTTGTCCTTCCTCTCTTCTTGAGTAAATATTTAAGAGGACTGGACTTGTTGAGAAGATACTACATTATCATATGTACTCTGGGACGTAAGTACGTAATGATATAAGAAGTGATTTAAGAGATAATTTTGGTTAAAATTTTAAATAGAAATTCCCTAGTCATAAAAAATGAAAGATGCTTTTGAAACTTCCATCTCGGGGCTAAATTAAAAGGACTTACACCAGAATTCTAGAACTATAGGAACATGGAAACTGGTTTTATTTTTCTTTGTTTAAGGACACACAGCTTTAAAACTTACATAGCCTTCTGAGAGAGGTGTAGATATCTTAATTTATAACCTCAGTTCCAGGCACTTCTAAATGACATTTAGGACATTCTGTATATATAATGGCAGTATTCATGACTGCGTGAGCTTTAATTTTCTGGAGTCTCAGCAATTATACAATTTTGCTAATCAAAATGAGGCATTCAATCCCTTGGGACGCTTTGTGGACGTTTGCTGAGGTGATTGCCGACATTGCGTTTCCCTCGCGTTGCAGTTAAATAGAGCTGGTTTGACTGTGCGTCTATACACCCACTCCCATGTCCCATTTCTTCTGTCTGTTGGTGGCAGCTTCCAGAGTACCAACTTGTTTCATGTCGACTGCATGTTGGGCCTGGTAATAAATCACCAATGAATAGCCAGCTCTGTACTTCTGTATTTAAAGAAGTCCTGAACATTGATTAATGTGGCTCTTCAGTGGCAGAACAATGCTCAAGGCACATATGCACATGAAAAGCTCTTCTAGTGCAAGAGATAGCTTTGTCCTATGTGCTCCCCCCTCCTCCCTTTAACTGATTCTCTTCCTGGGCTGGCCTGGACCTTGGCTAATTGATTACCAGAACTTCAGGCAGGCTGAGTTTGGCCTCAACCTGAGGGGGTAATGAGAACCTTTGGAAAGTCTGGCTCTCCTCTGTGGAGATGCCAGCGGCACGTGTCCCAGCCATGCTCCTCACAGCTGCGAGGCCACTTACTAGTTGGGACCCCTGGCTGTATTTAATACGTAATCTAAGGACTTTTCTTTTGTTAAAATGGATAATGAGGTTCAGTTGGCAGGTGACTAAATGGCTAAGACTCAATGCAGAGCAAGATTGTCGGTTTTGGTTTGGGTTTTTTTGCCATTTTAGGCTTGGAAAAGGGTACAGAGGTAAGGAATGGGGATACGTGAGTTCAGGAGTTCTCTCGCTTTGTGACAAGTTGCTGTTCTAACTTGTGATGGTTTGTATACTCCTGCTTCCTTGAAACAAACCCCTGTGACAACCCTTGGAGAGTAGGGCCTTTCCTGCCCTTGGGAGGCATCTCGGTTCATTAGCCTCAATTAATCTTCTGAGCATTACAGCCAATTCAAAGGAGCAAAGTCAACACAGAACAGGAGAGTATTATTACTCTTTTTAAAACTCTTCCGTGCTTTCCACTACCTTATTTTTAATTGTCTTCATATAGAGTTCAAATATATGTAAAAATAGATATAAAATGGCAGCTCCTTATTAAATGTAAAATGGTTGCTACAAAGTAGTGACTATCTAGTAAACCCAGCTACCCTCTAACTTTTTAATTGGCAATATAGTTGGGATAGAGAAAACTGTTCTTCAGAATGCTAAGAATTTAGTATAAAAAGTTTTCACCTTACCAGTTAGCAGCTTAAATCCTTCCTTTTGCTAGTCCACTGTGAAATAATTGTGTGATATGACAGGAGAATAAATAAAGAAAAAGTATCATCTTTAAAAAAACCCCATGTGCTAATTAGAAGTGGCTGCAGTCTGAAATGTAATTTTTCTATGATCACTGAAGTGCATGCTTGTTTTTATTGTGGGTGTACTTACAACGCTTCATGCTGTATTTGTACAAAACTCAAATTGTCTTTATTCTTGCATTCCCATCAAATTTATATGCAAAAATATTAGTGTTGAAATTGGTAACTATAATTATAGATGTAAATATTGTGTGTTTTCTTACTATTTAATGACTCATGAGTCACATATTTTTATTATTGCCTTGAGTATACATGAATATTTTTTTAATCTCTACTTCCAGAAGAATTAGCAATACCAAGGTGTTTTCTTTTCACTAGAACCTGAAGTTTCACTGGATCCCAAAGTTCTCATCATTTCAGGGATGTACTTTCGTTCTTTAATTAATTTTTGCTTCTTCTAAGTTCTTCTAACATTAATTTTGAATACAGAAAAATGCAGCAGCTTCCTCTCTCTGTTCATCTTGTCCCCAAATACAGGAGTCTTCAATGATCTCTTATTTGAATATTTCTTTGCAAAAGTTTGTCAGAGAGAAGTATTTTTTGTCACAAACAAGACACAGTAAAAATAATGGGGTTTAATATAGCTTGTAACTCCAAACTCTGATTCCTTTTGTCTTCTCTAGTCTTCAGTGTTCATCTGCTCTATTTGTGACTTTTTTTTTCCTTTTGGAAACCTCCATGTTTTGTAGGACTGTCAGTATTTCCACTTGTGGGTAGTGTTTTGGGGTTTTTTGCTTCTGATATCTTGACTGTGTCTTTAAATCTTCTTCAAAGTAGAGAAAAGGAAAAGCTAAGATCAGACATACCAATATTTGATTGATGTGCCCATTATAAAAATTCATCTTTTGTATTTATCTATCAAAATGTTAATGTTCTGATTATGTTTTAATGTGAATTTGACATGATGGAATGCTATAATTATGAAGTTTTGAAATAACCTGGTGGTTCTGTCTGAACTTGTATCTAGTTTCAAAGGGTAAGTCCTGTTTTGTACTTACAAGTGCACTGGTGGTGTTTGATGCAAGAGGTGGCAATGTGCTGAATAGATTTTGCTTTGGGAGGTTGGGACTGCACCTCAAATCTCCTGGCTTTTGGTATTTTGCACTCTGTGTCATTTGGAATCAATGTTCCAAAGAACATGGGTGCTCTTCCAGAGAATCATTTTGAGGGGGAAACGATCAGAAAAAGGTTCATTTAATGAAATGGCCTTTTTTTTGAATGTGATAAGCTCGTGGCACTTCCTAAAGAAGGACTTTGAATAGAAACTTAAGTCGGTGTCAGAAGAGACAATAGCAGTTTCCAGAAAAGACCCATTATAATATTTCTTCACTTTCACTTAAGAAGAGAAAGAAGGGGCTGACTTGAAATATCCCAAGCCTCCTCCTGTTGTTAGCGTCTGAACCCCTGTTACTACATCCTCCCATGTGTCCTTTTGCACCTAGCTCATGTTGTCTTCTTGATGTCTGACAACTGTATAGGATATGAGATTCAACTTTCTTTGGTTAAACCCTGTCAGCATAAGCCAAAGGACACTTAACAAGACTGTGGTTATACTGATGTTGACAAATACTATAGTGCAATAGGAGTGAAAGGTTTGGGGTAAGGCCCCAACATCACCTCTTTATGGCTTTCAGGGCTTCTACCTTAAACTAGGTCAGATGCTTGGCCTGAATGATGTTAGCTCCTCTCCAGGACCCTGTCTTCTGTCTTAGCTTCATCTGAAGAGAATCCAGTTCACACATTGCAGGACTGCTACACAGTGCAAACTAAAATATACTAAGTGGGGGTGTTTGGGATTAATTTCAAAAGCAGACTTATCTAAATTGAAAAACTAATGTATGCACACGGTTTGACGCATAGCAGGGGTAACGAATACCTTATTATGTAGCTGAGCGGTCCTTTGACTGCAGAAGGTGACCTAGACAAGGAAATCCATCCTTAGTTTGCAAAATGAAGAAAAACAAAGGAGTTTGAATTTCATCTACTCCTACATTACTTTTTATTTGTTTGTTTAATACATCCCCTTTCCTAATAAATCCCTGATCTAATATCATATAAGGAATGAAATCTACTGCTAGGGAGACTGGTAGGAAGATTTTCCTATCTACTTTTCTTTCATCATATTCATCTGCTTTCACTGCAATCCTGTTATGTAAGAAAAATAGACAGGGCCTTGATGAAATTCGCTTATCCAAGGTAGTATTCTTTTTTTTTGACCTGTGTGGACTGTAATGATGCAAGACTCTTGTGAAACATTCAGGGAGATTCCCTTTTACGTGGATATTTTTATAAGGTGTTTATGCATTGCAGCACAAGCTTGGTTTGGCATTCTGTGAATAAAATGGCCAGTTTTACTCTGGTTGAAAATGGACTGTTGATAAAGGAATCCCAAGGCTGTGTCTGAAACTGGATTTTCTGTAAATTAGCACATTATAGTACCTCCCCAAGCTCTACATAATTAGCTCTTTCTGTTTTCATATGTTCATCAATTTGCATTCATTGAAGGATTTAGAAAATTGGATAAGATACAAAGTTAAAGCTTAAACTGATACTTAACAGTGAAAGCATTGTTAAAAAAAATCATGTAGACACAGTGGCAGTTACTGGCTGAAGCCAAAAATAGGATAATTTTGCTCTATTGCTGATTTCTGCACCCAGCCATAAGCTTCATGCCTCTCCTAATTAACTTCATGCTGGTGAGCAGATTGAGAATGGCTCTAGTCATCGCTAAAAATGCCTGGAAACATGCTGGTTTACAGCCGTATGCAAAGTTGCTGAATTTTTTTTTAAATCACTGCCAAAAGCCACAAGACATAGATGCATATGTTTCATGCTAATCACAAAATAATAAGGTAATTGATAGTCAACAATTTAAAACAACAAACAGAGCGCATACTCTAAATCTGGCTGGCTGGTTTTAATTAATGCTATTGCCCACTGTTTGAGTGGAACCACAAAGGAAGTGGTGGGAACTTGGTTTTGAAAGAGAGGTCTTTTCCAAAATGTTGATAAAGCATTTAAATAACTCTTTATGTGTCCAGGAAGGCAGCTGAAGAACTGTCCTCCTTTCTCTGTTGCTCGCAATAAATTTGAAAAGCAAAAGCAAGGTTCTAGGAAGGTTAAACCCTGAGAAGGTCTGGGAAGAGTTTTGTTTCTTTCTTTCAGATTAGCTAGTGCCTCTTAAGGAACTCACTTCAGGATTTGCCCAGATTGTCTAAGTGATGTTTTAAAATTAATTATGCCTGTTCTAAGGGAATATCTGTGAAGCACATTCAGTTGTTTTTGAGGCTGCTATTCATCTACATCAAAAAGGAGCTGAGGATAGAAACAGTTGTGTGGTTGATGGAAAAGTAATAAGAAAATACATATAGTTTACTAGAAGGGAAAGGAAAAAAGGTCCTGGCACTGAGGCACTAACAGATTAGGCAGAATTAGTATTCAGAATCAGCTAAGGGGATTTTATGGAGGGGTTTTAGTCGTAGTAATTCTGTCAGCTCTAGTAGCCAAGATTCTGGGCTACCATGAGATGTCAGAGGTTGCACTCAGCCCTTCCAGTCATACTGGCAGTTATACCATCCAATAAGTGTATAAAATTTGAGTGACACATCTTCAATTAAAAGTCGTATTTCCATCAGTTATTCAATTTTAACTTTTCTGTGCTGGACAGTAACTTTTGATAAAATTTGATTCCTTCCTTTCTTCTGGAAGACCACTTGAATGATTCTGCTCTGCGAAGCATTAGACCACTGCCCTTGTTAGCTCAGCTAGTTTGATTTGGTTATTTGTTTTGTCTGTGGGTGTTTTTCTGTTTCTTTGTATGTTTGTTTTTAAAGAAAGTGCGAGAGAACAGCCATAGAACTATGATGAAGAACCTTTCTCTTGTCTTCATTGTCTGCCAGTCGTCCCTGTGGTAGTGATTGCCTCAGAAAACCTAAAATTCTCAAATATTAAATGGTTGTTGCAAAGCCCTGCGATGAATGATTTATTCACTGGCTAGTTCTGGGCAAATTGATAAGATTCTTTTTCATTGGAGTAACAACCATGATAACATTTTAAAAAAGCTCTGTTCAAGGAGGAGCTTGGGTAATATTCTTCCTGGAAATGCTTTGGAAAGGAAGATTTTGTTCATTTGGCCAGATTAAGCAGTTATTATCAGGAGCGAAAGGCTTAAGGGTCCAGTATGGGCATGGAAAGTACATTTTCTAAGCTTTCCTTGTGTTTTGACAACCTGCATGTGACAATCCAGAAAAATTCCATTGCTCCTTTTTAGCTATCCTTTCTAATTAGAATGTAATTTTTAAAGATTACATGGTTTCTGAGATGACTGTCAGAAAAAGATTTTTGTGTCTGTTCTCTTGCTCCTATTAAACGGAGAATGATGTATCATTTTGCTTAATTGAGGTGTTGTTCTGGAGAAACTCTGAAGAAAATTACCAACTTACTGAATTGGAAAATCTCAGCCTTTTTTTTTTTTTCATTCTAGCACGATGAAGTGGCTTCATTGGTGCAATATACTAGTACAAACTATTTCCTGAAGGAAATAAATAACTATGAAGAATAGATCTGTCAGTGGCTACTAAATATGTAAGTCCAGATGCAAACTCTTTCAAACCACAGTTTCTGGCTGCCAGAAGCTGAACTCTATGTATTAGGAAAACAATAATTCTATTAAATCTGTTACTTAAGAATCTACAACTCACCACTAATGAGGACGTAATACTGAGCAAAGCAGGCCTTGAGCCTAGTCCTGAAAGGAAATATTTTGTATTCTTATGTTTTATAGGTAGAGATATTTTTGCTGTAGAGGCTAATGGAGAAACAACTAAGAAAATTATCGTATGTGGCATTTTTTAAATATTCAAGAGAATTCAAACGGGGACATGAAGAATACGGCCTGGAGTCAAACTGAAGTGGCTTTACACCATCTTTGAGCCTTTCAGACCCTCTGTTGCCTTGGGCTCCGTTTCATTACTTAGATAGCCTGCTGGGTAAATGCTTGATAAATTAAGCCTAACTCTTCTTTCTCATACTGATTTGCCTTTGGGAGAAGAGAAAAGAAGGTTGACAGTGTTTTGCTCCTTCACTGAAATCCATGGCAATGGTAAATAACCCAGCTCTGGTGTTTGCCATTCTGCAGCCAACTTCTTGAGTCTGTATCTTCTGGGCATGCTTGTAGCAGTAACAGAATGAAGCAAACCTTGCTCACTCTTGCTGCTCCTGCTACAAGGCTTGAGTATCAACACTTGACATTGCCATTAGACTCTGCCAAGGCCGACTGTGACAAAGTCATGAATGCAGGACTCTTAACAAACAGCGTTGGTGGAGGAAGTAGAATCTAGCAGATTTGTTCCAGTTATAAATAGTTCATTTATCTAGCCCGAGAGCTTTTTTAATGCTGTATTTCTGAGAAAATAACAATATGAAGTTGTAACTATCAGGAAACTCAAACTGGCAGAGATTGTAATGAGCAGTTCAGTGAGGATGAGTGTAAAGCTGAAAGTGTCAGTTGAAAAGCATGCTTGGCAGAATCACGAAAAAGAAACAATTAGGTTCCAGCTCACCTTTGGAATATTTTTTCTGTAGAAACTTTAGGAGTTAAAATAATGACTTCCAACAGGTTTCTGAATCATCTCTTGGTTTGAGTTAGTGGATATTTCAAGGCCAGTTAAGATTTTTTTTTTTTTTTTAGTTTAGAGTCCAGAAACTACTGGCTTTAACTAATAGTACTTTAATTACCAGTAAACATGACATTATTTTTGTATCCGCACCACTGAAGATTATTATTTGCCTTTCAATTATGTTGCAGACAGAACTTAGATTTCCATTTCTTCCCACGTGTAAGCTCTCAGAGTGTCCTTCAGAGATTTTTGCTCAACAATTTTAATTTTTATAAATGTCCACGGAAAAGCTAAAAATGCAGGTTAAGGCTGGACAAAAAAAAAAAAATACTAAGGAGGCTGAAAAATTTCTGGAACCCAAAATATTGTAGAAGTTCTATATTGCACTGTTAGATTTTGTACAAATACATAGTTTGTGTAGGAGCTGCGTAACTGGGGTGTAGAAAATCCATGCCTACATAAAGAAAATAAAAGTTGAGTATAGAACTTTCCATATTTCTTTCTTTCTCTGCTGAA
>NW_009230961.1:8622-13373 GCF_000690835.1 Fulmarus glacialis
CAATTTTTTTTATGTTGCCTAGCTTACAATTTCGCACTTGAATACTCCCACTGGCAGTAATGCTTTTATCAGCATAAGAGGAATGAATGTTGCTGGAGAGTTGTTCCTTCTCACATGCAGTACTTACGATTTGAAAGATCAGTTTGCAATTTCCTTAATACATGTGTTATTTTTGAGCGTTTGCAATTAGATACGTAGAGTTTGTGATAAGTTCTTGATATTTCTTTCCTGTGTCACTGACTCTGGCTGTCCAACTAAAATCATATTTAAAATAATTAAGTCATATTAGGTTAAAAAAAAAAAAGTATTGCTGTGCTGGCTTTTTCAAGTAGCTGTTAGAATTTTGCTGTGGTGTAGATAAGCAAGGTATTTTAACATATGTAATATGGTAGCCAAAAGAGAGAGAGAGAAGCAGTGTAGCAAGTGCCCAGTTTGTAGCAGTGCTTTGACTCACCAGGCAGGTAAAGAGAAAGAATTCAGTTTAGTACCACCTTCACTCTGTAGCATTGAGTTGGCTTTCAGAACAGCAAGGAAAGCTTCACTGTCCCCTGTTCTTCCAGGTGAGGTGTTGAAAATGGAAGCAAAGTTGGTCTGCCTTTGTTATTTTAGATTTTATTTTATGATCGTAAAAATTTAAAATCAACCATGCAGAAGTTGAATTTCTAAGAATAGCAGTCTTGAAAGAATTTCTGCTGAAAAAAATTGTCTTCCTTCTGGTTTAGAGCTTTAGGAAGAAGGTTCCATAGCTTGCACTTTACTTGATTTTATTACTCTGACTGGCTAGCTTTGTGTCCTTGACTTTAAATGTATATGTACACTGTTACTAACAATTTTCTCTGTGTAAACATTTGAAGAGCAAACAGCAGTATCCTGTAAAGGGTAAGTGGATTTTCTGAGGTGAATACCCTATAGGTAATGTGGACTTGAAAGAGCATTCCAGCAGACCTCTGACTTTTCCAAGGCTATCTCCAGTGCTCAGTTGTCCTTAGCCTTGCTCAGAATTGTGCCATCAGTATTTTCTTCAAACTATTGGAGAAGCAAATAAACCTTGTCTCTACTGGGATTAATTTACTGCAGCCTGAAGCAGCAAATCTCTTCTGGCAACCATTCATACGCTGAGTAAGCAGCACCCTCACATCTGTTGACAATGTGAGTTCATTGTGGAAGCCAGTATCTGAGAAGACACTAGAGTATCCACGACGGGAGAGGGAATATTAGTCACTAACAAGTGAGGGCTCTGAATTTAGACACTTTGAGTCAACTACTCACATTGTGGAACATGGATATGATATTTGTCGTCTTCTGTTTCTCCACTATTTATGTAGCTCAGCTGAAAGACCAAAGATCATTATGCTGGGAGAAGCCTGTCCACTCTGGCTTGGCCAGTTACTGAATATTTACTTGATTAAAGTAATAGTTTTAGTTTTAGTGAATTTACTGAAATTTTAATCAAAATAAATATTTTCAGGAAAGTTAATAGAGCCCTGATTTTCAGAGCTACTTTAAAATCTAGCTCAAGTAATTAAATAGATTATGTTTGGGGATTTGCTTTTCTTTTGGATGGCCAGCTGTATCTTGCCAAATCGCTTTAAAACATTATTCATTGTAATCAATCTTTGGTCCTCCACAGCAGTGCTAGACTAAACAAGGGATAACACTGAAAATCAAAATTAAGTTCAGTGACATAATAATTTTGGATACCTCAACATTTACTGACTTCAATAATTTCCTTCTCCAGCTGAATTACTGCAAAACAATGATCACCTTTATTACTGAACAGTGCTTTGAAAAGGTACTTGCGCTTTCCTGGGGCACTACAATGATCTGGTCTTGGGAATGCTACTGCAAGGTCCTGGAGACCTGACATTCACTTCCTGCTCCGTTATCTTGTACAACTTCAGTGTATCGCTTCGACTTTTTATATGGCATTCTCTTAACTATAAGATTGGGATAGCAATGGACATTACATTTAAAATTTCCATAGTCTGGAAATATATACTACTCCCACAAAGGTATTCTGACTTAGCTTCAAAGTGGAAAATGTTTTCAGAATACAAATTTTTAAGTCAGTGATAGATAAGATATACATGTGTATTCAGTCAAGAAGCAGTTGCATAATTGTGATTCATTTTGATTTTTCTTCAAAGTGAACTATCAGCAGCCACTACAGAAATGGTAAAAAAATAAAATGCAAAAATGAATTTATTAAATATGTTAAACAGAACCCATCTGTTTGTGAGCATTCAGTGAGCCAAAAAGAAAAAAATGTTTTGAATACATATTTCTGAGCAAGTTCATTGCTTAGCTCTACAAATTTCTGTCAAATTGTTGAATACAATATAAGCTGTTGAAACTTGTCAGAATTCGTGTTTAAAATACAAAGATCTGATTTTCCTTTAAGGGTTTTGGTTGCATGTTGTTACTAGCATTCATAAATTATCCCATGATTAAGAAAAATGACGTGGCAAACAGAAACAGTTTTAAATTGATGGTGAAGCGTGTTAGTTAGTGACTCTGTTTTAATAGAAGATTGTTTTGTACATTTATCACTTCTATTTCTAAAATTAGGTGGTTCAGAATGGATCTTTGGTTTTGTGTGTAGTCAGACTCTTTTTATGTATTCAGTACAGCCTTTACTTATGTTTATACCTCGTTTTTTTTGTTTAAGAACTACTTATGTGCTTTTATCATTTAGCTTTCTATTGTTGGTGCCAAATCCTGAAAAATTGGTCCCTGTAGTATGCTGCAGCCATTAAATAGCAGTTGGTTGCAGAATATCGTTTGAACTTATTAAAATGTGATTCATCCACTGCCAAGTTTATTAACAAGCCTTGTGCTGGGCCAGGCATTATACATCAAGGGAAAAAAATGCAAACTCTCGTGGGTAGAGTTGGACAACTAAATTCTGTGAGGGTAGTTAACTCCTGTCTACACTGGATCCGGGAGGGTGCTGCTGTCCCTTTTCTCTTCTTTTTCACTTATGTTTTTTCTTAAGTGGCCAAGGGAACAGGCACTGGAACACGTGAGTGAGCAGAACTTCTGTGGTCCTAATCCCCTAATTAGTCTATCTTGCACAGATGGTATTTAGATTCCTTTTTGTGTGTGAAGAAAGCATGTGGTAACAATATTCATGAATTTTTATAAGATCAAACATGCTACGTAGATTTTGCTTGCATATTTCTTAACCTTGTATTTGGGCCAGACCACTGGGTGGAAACAAATGTGAAATTGAACCTAAATACACAATGAAATTCTTACCAAATCACTTTACAGCATGCAATAAATAAGTAAATGCATTGCACCACACTAGTGGTATTTGTGACAAGGCAAACAGTTTTTTCATTATCTTGGCCGTTGACCCCAAAAAGTAAAATTCAATAAAGTTTGTATTATCGCACTCATTACAATGTT
Source organism: Fulmarus glacialis (assembly GCF_000690835.1). Lineage (NCBI taxonomy): Eukaryota > Metazoa > Chordata > Aves > Procellariiformes > Procellariidae > Fulmarus > Fulmarus glacialis. The sequence continues at coordinate 12,034 of NW_009230961.1, forward strand.
ATATCCAATAGTATATTATAAAGGAGCTGTGCTTTACTTTTTTTTGAATAATAAATGCTGACAAAGATATACTGAATTTTCAAGTTTAAAATATATAGTACATTAATTTTCTATAGAATGATTTAAGCATTTTGGACAAAGGGATTATATAATGTAGATGTCAGAGGCAGATGCATTACTGTAAAGCACTTGTATTGGGAAGACATTTGCAGACCATTTTTTTTTTTTAATCTATCACATAAATATCTCCAATATTATATATCAGAAAAAATTGCATACTTGCTTTAAAAATGACTCTAATGATGAGAGTGTTTTGCATTTTCTTTTGCATCACCCATGAAACCAACAAATAACACATAAATGAGCCATCACAAAAGCTGAGACTTGCTGTGTTTAAATCTTATATTGAACTTGCCAATTACAGTGACAGTTTCTCATTCTGTGTGGCATTTATATGGTGCAATTGGAATCAAATTGCAGCTTTTAAATTATCCAAGGTAGACTTTCAGTAAATGAAATGGGATTTTTCCACGTTGTTTTGATAAAACACTGATTTACCGTGTTTTCTTACTGGGCATATTTGAAGTGTTGAAGAGATTCTCATAAGAACTTCAAAGGAACAAATGAAAGAAAAAAAAGGCATGCAAGTAACATCCAGAGTACAAAACCAGAAGATAAGGAGAAGTAAAGAAAAGTCAAGCAATAATGGTTATAACAAAATGTTGTGAATCCAATGCTAACAGAATTTGAGAGAATGAGGTAAGTTCTAGTGTTTTTTTTAACAATAGAGAGTGAAGATTCTAGATGAAGATAGGAGTAATGATGCAGGTGGAGAAAAAGAGTAACAGGAACAGATTTCCTGTTCTAGGTAAGAAAGATGAGACCTATCTTACATAACAGTGAGGCAGAAAGAACAGTCACAGTGTAGGAGACAGGAAAAAGGGATGTGGACACCAGTCTATCTCTTCTTCCCCCCCCCCGCAAAAAAAAAAAAAAAAAGTTCAGATACTGTGCTAAAAATAGGAGAAAGTTGAAGGCTGGGAGAGACCTCATGAGAATGTGTAAACAATGATGTTCTAAACTTTTTAAACTCTGTGTGGAACTGAAATAATAGCAATGAGAAAATGTTACCTGCATCATCTCAGTGCCTGAGAAATAGTGGGTGTATTAGCATATATTAAAAATAAATAAATTGCTACTTCACAGATAGAGTGTTAGTGGGTGCCTTAAATTCTTTACAATCATAACAATATATTGTAGAATCATAGAATCATTTAGGTTCGAAAAGACATTTAAGATCGAGTCCAACTGTTAGCCTAACACTGCCAAGTCCACCACTA
>NW_009230962.1:0-307 GCF_000690835.1 Fulmarus glacialis
GCGGACATCATGATCTTCTTCGCCGAGGGCTTCCACGGGGACAGCACCCCCTTCGACGGGGAAGGGGGTTTCTTGGCCCACGCCTACTTCCCCGGGCCCCACATCGGCGGAGACACCCACTTCGACGGCGCCGAGCCCTGGACCGCCCGGAACGATGACCTCAGCGGTGAGCGGAGACGGGGGGTGACCTCGGACCCGGCGGGGGGGAGGGTCGTGGGCCAGGTCACGGACCAAGTCTGGACCGGTCCCGGGTGCGGAGGTGTCCGCGTCCCCATCGAGGGTCCTTCTTGGCTCGGTGAGGTCCAAG